>NW_024581859.1:0-56853 GCF_017639235.1 Corvus kubaryi | reverse complement strand
CCCCCCCCTACAGAGCGCCATGGGCCGCAGTGCTACCCCTGATGGGTGCCAAGGGACATCGGGGCACAAGGGGACACCGACTCAACTGGTGCCGGGACCGGCGGCTGCGGGCTCGGCCCCGTCTCACCCCGCGCCGCAGCCTGGAGGGAGGTGACGGGGGTTAATCGCCCACCGCCTCCCCTCTGACCCCTCTGTGGGTTTTTCTCTTGTATGGTCATTTAGCCGTCCCCTGACACAAAAGGGAGCGATTAAACACAGCTCAGGCCCTTCATGCTTTAGTGGATTAATTTGCTGATCCCCCACGGATTAAAGGTCTCGACAGGATCAGCGGGAGCAGCGGGGCAGACCCCGGCGGGAGGAGGCCAGTGATAGTCCCGGGCAAGCTCCAGCCCGCAGCAATCCCCCTCTCCGGGGACCTCGCGGTGTCACCGAGCCATGTCAGGGTTCAAGGCATCGGAAGCTCGCCTAAATACCGCATCCCCAACCCTCCTGCTCGCTTTGCCGACAGCCGAGCGATGCGGAGTCGCTGTCGCCCCGTTCGCTCCAGGGAGCAGAGCCTGTTCCCATGCACCCAGCAAAGGCGAATGGGGATAGCGTGACCGGCTGCTGCAAAGGAAAGAGGGAGCAGTGGTGATTTTTGGGGGCTGCACCCCAATGAGGGGGGAGCGTGGTTAGCCTCCCCAGGCCTGCGGGAAGCAGAGATTGCATCTGCCTTTAATTACTCCCTCTCTACATATCAGATGCTCGTGCACCTTCTGCACATGAATGCTGATTAATTGCAGGGTTAGGCTCCGAGGCAGGCCGGACCACATTATTTCTGATGTTTGCTCTTTTCACGAGGAGAATAAATGCCATGAATCCACAGTAATCAGTGGCTTTTAGCTTGTCACTCTTATGACACTCTTTACTTAGACCAGGAAATGGCAAATGTGGTGGAAATAAGAACTTTATTTTTTTTTTTTTTTTTTTTTTTTCTCCCAAAAGGGAGGTGTGTGGTGAGGAGGGGGAAGAAAGTGGCAGGGGCATCTCATGGGAGAGGGAGAAAGCGGCTCCATTTTCCTTGTGCCTGAGGAGCTGAGCTTCACCCTCTTCAGTGAGGGAGACAGGAAAAGCGGCAGCATCTTCTTTGTGAAAGGAGGCCAGGGTGGCACGTCAGACTGCGGCTGTCCTGGAGCAGTGGTGGCACCCTGTGGACAGCAGAGCTGGAGGGCAGTGGGATCTCTGCTACCCTCCGTAGCATCTGTGGCCTTGCCTGAAATGCTGAGCTTGGGCATGCACTGTACAGCCACATCCGGGCACAGATACCCACGTGCGCTGCATCCAGCCCGGGAGACACCCCATAGCCTTACCAGAAAGGAACAAGGCTGGGGGGAAACCCAGAAGGATCATCATAGAAAGGCTTGGGTTGGAAGGGGCATTAAAGATCATCTAGTTCCAACCACCGCATTCCGAGCATGCTTAGTCTCCCGGCAAGGATGAGCTCTGGGAGACAACCAGCAGCACCCACAGCATCTCCCAACCCTCACCCTTCGCCCTCCCTCGCCGGCAAGCCCCGTTCTCCTCCCAGCAGAGCCCCATCGGCTCAGGTGGGAAACCCTTTCACCGCCTCCCTCAATGCCCTGCTACCGATCTCATTGCCACCGCTTAGCTCAGTGCGAGGGCAGCCCTCGCCTTTTCAGCAGCGAACATCTGGCGTGCGGCGGGCGCCTGGCCACGGCCGCCCCGGCCCCCTCCCCGCGCCGCCCCGCCGGGGTTGCCCGCAATTAGGCAGCCCTGAGCCCCTGGCCGTGGCCCCGCTCAGGTGAGCACCCGGTTCGGAGGATGGAGGTGTAATTAAGGTTAATCAGGGGGCCGGGGATCAGGGCGGTGGTGGGGAGACCCAGTGAGCCTAATGGCGGCCGTAATTAGGCAGCTGTGGAGAAGCGGTTAATGAAGACGGCAACCGTTAATAAAGCTCTTCCTGAGCAGCCTTCTGGCCCGGGTAATTGAGGGATTTGCAAGTGCCATCTCCCCCTTAACCCTGTAATGAGCAGACCCGTGGCAGCCCGCGTTAACCCTTCCGGGGACGGAGGCGGTGGCAGCGGGGCCATTTGCGGCTCTGCGGGGACGTGCCAGCAGGGCCGTGGTCGTGGGATGTGGTTTTGAGCATCTCCCCTTGCCACCGGGTCCCCAGGGCTCCCTCTGCCCCGTGGCTTCCCCGGGAGCCCTTTGAGCCATGCTCAAAGCGGCTGGCAGAGACTTTTCTCGCAGATGCTGTGGTTTCCCACGCCTGCCTCGGCATTATGCAATCCCCCCCCAGCCCTCACCGCCCCCCCGGCCCCACCACCCACCAGCGCCGGGATGTCATCATCAGCCCAGGCCCTGGGAACCCACATTGTTAGCTTAGTAAATAGAGAAATCCCCACTCAAGCATTGCAAATGAGGGCAGAGGGGGAGCCGGGGAACCGCGCCGGCGGGCCGCAGGGTCTCTCCCCTCTCTCTCTCTCTCTTTGAGTTGTCAGATGAATTCAGTGGTTAACAAAGAGCAAGGGAGGGAGCTGAGCTGCTGTCGCAGCTGGGCAGGGCGGTAAGAGGAGGCAGGACTGCAATGCCACCACTCCAGCGAGCATCTTCGGCCCTGCAATACCTGCTGCAGGTGGGCAGGAGCCTGGCGTGCCCCCAGGGCTGGGCCTGCCACGTACCTGAGCATCAGTAACTGCACCCTGAGGCTCATATTACAACAGGGGGTGACGGCCAGGGAAAAGCAGGGGGGCTGGGGACACATCCCATCCTTGCTTTGCTCCTCTGCTGCTGGTTGTACTTGCACGGATGCAATTCCCCAGGGAATCTTGGGACCTTGTTGAGATATGGGGATCCACCATATCCAAATGCTTGTGAGCATCCTGAATGTGTCAGTAAGGAAGTGAGGCAGATCAAAAGACACAGAAATGCTTTTATTTTCATCTGAAATAAAAAAGAAGCACAAAAGAGATGCTTTTTACAGAGCGATGATTCTGCTTTTCTGAGTGGGGCACGAAAATCAGTCGATGACTGGAGTGCCCAGTGCCAGCTCTGGCAACAGTGATGCTACTTGGTCTGTAGCACAGCAAAGCCTCTCTTGGCCCTACCAGGGGTTTTCCTTCACCTCTCACCAGGGATTCTTCTGTTTCCCTCTAGCTCTGGGTTTCTGTATGTGCAGGGACGTGTCAAGAAGGATGCACACCCCCCTTTGCAAGGTGCACAAGGGCTGAGAGCTGCTGAGTGAGAACATCCCACTTGGCACAAGTGTCTGAAGCCAGACTCCATGCTGAAACTGCTGCCTATTGGCTCTGCCCTGCAGCAGACAGGACAACTGGGAGTCTTTAAAATCTTTATTAAGATGTGGAGGTGTGGGTGCCCTGCTCTGTCATTTGCCTTAGTCCAGAGCCAGACAAGGTTGTGGTGATGAGCTGGGAGCTTCGCAGGCTTTCTGGCACTGTGAGCAGTGCTTGAAGTCTCAGTTCTTTCCACAGTGCCCACAGAGCTGCTGTCCCCAAGAATCCCAAGGGTGGCCACAGCCAGAGGGTCAGGAGGAGCCATGAGCCCCTGGCTAGGAGTGGGCACCCAGTGGTGAGCAGGTGAGATGGGAGCACAGATTCAGGGCTGTTCTCTCTCCTAATAAAAAGCTTTTGCTTTTTTGCATCCACCACTGGATGGTCAGAGAAATCTGCCTGGAGGGCACATTTTCCCAGGCCACAGTGATTTGCAAGGGGTTGAAAGATCTCAGTCTTTGATTTCTAGTGCTAACCTGGCTTTGTTGAACTGTTTTGTTAAACTCTTCAAATTGTGTGTTTCTATTATAATAACATATTGGGTTTAAAATAAAAAATACCTTTTTAAGAGGATAGCAAAAATGTTTCACTCTGTGTCTTCGCCCCTGGTTTCAGCTGCTGCAGCTGGATTAGCAGTGAATGCAGGAGGCTTGGGGAACCCCTGAATTCCTGCCAGGGGGTTCATCAGAGCACTGGCAGCTCGGCCACCCTGGTAACTTGTGCCATCAGGTGCTTGTCAGGACCAAATCCTTACCCCAGCACAAGCAGGGAATTGCTATTGCAATCAGGCAGCCAGAGGCAGAGCTGCTCAGATCGTGTACTGGGAGTGAACCTCGAATTCTACCCCATTTTGGGGTACAACTGGCATCTGGCACCAATGTGCTATGGATGCCAACCCTGTGCCTGTCCCAGGTAGGGCCAGTCTAGTGTGGAACACCAGCCCTTATCTCCAGGCTTCCCAGTATGTCCCATGGTGCTGCAGCCGGAGACATGCTCACATTCTGACCTTTCCCCAAATCTCTGGGATTTGCCTCAGGTCATTCTCATAACCAGATTTACTGCTGGTTGTACTGGGGGGATTGGAAGGAGCCAAAACCCACCCCAGTGAGACAAACCCAAAGAGTGGACAGACGTTTGTCCTGCCTCGTACTACAGCGTGTGTGGGGGACAGGGAAGGAAGATGTTGTGATGAGAGAGCAGCTTGGAGCCATGGTTGTATTCAGAAGAATGATGAAGAAACCTCTCCCTGCAATTTCAGGGCCCAGATGCTCCAGGTGCTTCATACCCATGCCAGCAAGCAGCTGTGCTGCAGGGTCAGGTGAGCTGCCAGGATTTTCCAGCCACACCCCCACGTACTTTGGGAAATCAGTGGCGGCTCAGCCTGCATCCCTCCATCCCTCCCTGGTCCCATGGGCTGACCCTGCAGGGACACTCCCAGCCAAGCACTGCGATTCATCAGCTCCTACAATGCAGGGTCACCAAGCTGGGAGTCGCAGGTGAAAAGTCACTTCCAGGTATTTAGGATGGCTTTTTCTTTTAAAAGCCTATTAAATCGTAGATAAATAAAGGGAAGAAAAAGGTTCAGCTGAGACCAAGTGGTCTTCAATAGCTGGTGGCTTCTGGTGTTGAGCATCTCCAAAACAACCTGATAACAAATATATCCTCTCACCAGCAAACCTGCTTTGGCAGATCCCACATCAAATAAAATATGTAGATTTTTCATGAGAAGGTTTATTTATTTATTTATTTTTGGCTCGTTGCTCCACAAAACACATTTACTCAGTCACATACAAAATACATTTATCCAGTTTCTTTAAAACAAACAAAATAACCTCTCCTCTCCATCTGGCCCCTCTCTCTGCTCCTTTCTAGCCTGGTCTGCTTCCCTATTCCTCGCAATATGGAACATGACAGGGTATTTTCAATGCTATTTTTGTCCGTTGTGTCATAGCTTATATTTAAAATAGCATTTAAATCTGCCAAGTAGTGCGGTGTTTTAAACTGCTGTCAGACTGAATTTCTCCTCCTACATACCGCAGATTTCAGCTACGACTTAAAGACAGCTGAGGGAAGCTTTTGAGGAAGGGGGGAGGTGGAGGTGGTTTGGGACCAGATTGTCTGCAGGTGTGAGGACAGTCAAAGGATATTAATAGGGTAAAGGGATGCTGGAAGGGGGGGACACAGACCCAAAGAAAACCAGGGAAGGTGCATATGGGAAT
Organism: Corvus kubaryi; assembly: GCF_017639235.1. Taxonomy (NCBI): domain Eukaryota; kingdom Metazoa; phylum Chordata; class Aves; order Passeriformes; family Corvidae; genus Corvus; species Corvus kubaryi. The sequence continues at coordinate 51,344 of NW_024581859.1, read as the reverse complement.
GAATTTGCCTTCCCAAAGGAAGCTCTTGCATGGGACAAAAGGCTGTGATGGTTGGACCAGGAGGCTGCACCCAGCTGTGGAAATGGGGGAATCTCTGGTCTAAGGGTGAAATGAGAGATGCCCAAAAAGGGGTATTTGCTCTGCGTTTGGGGTTCACCTTTCAGGTCCCAAAACCAGGGTCAGTTGAACCTTTGGTAAGGACAGCCCTAAGGCAGAGGAGGAGGTTGTGCTGCCTTGCTTGCATTGGGGTTTATTCCCTCTTTCTTCATCATTTAATTTTTGGGACGTGGCTGACGTCTGAAAAGCCCTGAGGTGAAGGGGTACGATCATTGTCCATGGTCATGGGAAAGGGCCCATTCCCCCTCTTTACGCTTTTGGGGATCTAAAAGTCAGCTGCTCCCTTCCTTCCCCGCCATGAATAAACATCACAGCCATCCCCAGCAGAGCTGGCTTGTTTGCAATCACACTAGAAACCTCAGCCCAACCTTTCCCAGGCAAACCCTCAGCCAGTTCAAACCTTCATGACCCCTCTGAAATCATCTTCCACTGAAGGACATGCTCCAGATATGGATTTTCTCTCCCATCTGAGCCCAAACCACCTTTGTTTCGTATGTTCAGTCTTCAGCCCTTTACTTTAGGTATTCCCTTGGTTCCTTGTTGTCCCTTTCACATTTCCCCATCGATCCGTGGGCACATCCCAGCAGCGTGATGGGTCCTGAGTGGCACCTCCCACCCTCTCCCCATTGCTCTGCTCTGCTCCAGGAGCACCCTGCCTTGCATGTCCGTGTCATAAGAGGATGCACCACGTCACTGCTCCCAGTCGCTGGCACACGAACAGCACAGGGATGCCCAGGCTGTGGTCCCTGTCACTTCGGCTGCCCCCGCTTTCCTTCCTTCCCTTTCTGGCTGCTCATGTCTCTGCTGGGCTCGGCTTGGCAGCCTGCATGGGAATTGTGGGTACCACAGCGAGGGCCAATGGAGCTGGGAGCGTCCCCACACCGAGCCTGGCAGGCACCTGCAGCCCCACCCCGCTGCAGAGGAGTTTGGTGTCTGTTCTTCCCCAGATCATTTTTGGCTGCAGTGGAGATCTGGCACAGCCCCACCAGAGCAGCTGATGTTCAGGAGGGGTCTCCCCCAGCCCCTCGCTCAGTCCTGCACCTGTCCCAATGCCGATGGGACCCATGCCAGATCCTGATGGCTGCTTGATCTTCCAGGATGTCTGGAGGGATGGGTATTCCATAGGGTGCCCCCAGCCTGCAGGTGACCCCACTTTCCAAAGAAGGTTTGGGTTTCTCTCCTGCAGCTGTCCAAGGTTCATTTCTTGCTCTGTCTCTGTTGGTGTCTCACCCTCTCCTGGGACACGTGTGCCTGCCATTGAAATCTCCTACCCATCCTCTTCTGTCAACACCACCTAAGGAAGGGACAGACTGAAAATTTAGCAATGTGTCCTCTGTGTCAGTAACTCCCCCTCGTCATCTCCTGAGCGGCACAGAGATCTTCTCTCCCATCTTCTCCCTGTTCCACAGGCAGACTTCCTCTCCCCCCTCTCGCCCTTCACCGTTTCCCCTTCTGCCTGGAGTTTTCTATTGCTCACCCTTGTTCCCAGAGGGAGAGGTGACCCTTCTCACAACTCCTTGTCGTGTCATGCAGTGCCACAACCCTTGACACATCCCTGTGCCGGCCCCAAAACCAGCTCTGCCACCCTGGGGCCAGGATGGCAGAGGCATCGCTGTTACACCCCTCAGCTTTCTGGGCTGAGACAGGACCAGCATCAGTATCTCTTCCTTTGGGATCACCTCCTGCCTCCAGTTCGGTCCCATTCTCTAGCTCAGTTCAGCGCAGGATGAGGCACCGTGGGTGGGGGTGCCTGGTTGGGTTTGGTTATTTATTCCCCAAAAAGGCAAGGCTAGGGAAGGGGTACGGCTGGCTCCACGATTACATCGTGGCGCGTTAATCAGCCGCATTAAAATTCCGAGACAGCTCCTGCCAAAGTGGCTGCGCGCCGTGCAAGGTGGCTGGGAAACGCCGGGAGCCGTGACAGGCAGGCGCAGGCAGACAAAGAGCTCGCTCCGTCACTCCGGGTCTGCTCCGGGAGGAGAAAACCAACACACGCACACACCCCGCTCCACACCAGCACTCAGCCCGCGCCGCCCGGCCGCACGGATGCCACCAGAAAGCCCAAAGCGAGCAAGCGTGCAATGGCCAGCGAGCCTGCCAGCATCCCAGCACCATCCCAGGGGATGTCTAGGCTGGATGAGCATCCTGCCTGACCCCATGGAGATGGGTGGTACCCGCCACGGGGGACTGGGATGTCACGGTGGAGGGGACCACTCGCTGTTCAGCCCCCGCCATCCCATCCCTGCATGCGTGGGGAGCGAGTGTCCCCGCAGGGTGTGAGCCCCCAGGGCGAGGGCCCCCCAGGCCGTGTCGCCCCTCCGGAGCCCCTGCCAGCTGTAGTAATGCGTTTTGCCACAGGGTGCCACTATGGCAAAGCTGTAAGGCCGCCGGGCCCGCAGCCCCGTTGTGTAAGGATACCTGGCGTTACCCACGTTACTCGCGGTTTCCTTCTTGCCCTCCGCTCCCATCTCCCCTCATCCACCCCGCAGGGAAACTGCGGCAAGAGCCCCCCAGATATTCATCCGAAGGGGACAGTGCTGCCGGGTGACCCCTGGACTGGGGAAGGGATGCTGCCACCTGCTCTGAGGTGTCCTGAGAGTGACACAGAGGAGACTGACATGGCAACACTGGGATGGCATTGCTCTGTCTCCCCCAGACCTGGCCAGGAGGAGAGATTTTGGGGGCTTTGTGGAACCTTGTGCCGTGACAGTGAGTGAGTGGGATGCTGTGTAACACAGATGTCCAGGAACAATACTCCAGCCATGCTCCTCTCCTGCATTTGGTGTGCTGGGCTCTGGGGATGCAACTCCCTGACAAAAGGAGTCCAGCTCCATTGCTGGGGAGCAAGCAAAGGGCCTGGCAAGGCTACAGTCACTCATCTCCTCCAGCTTTTCTCCAAGGATGGATCTGGCCAGCCCTGTCCTTCTGCACCTGGGCCTGTGAACTGCCTGAGAGAAAGGGCATGCTGCAGCTGGGGCACCCCATCCCATCCCATCCCATCCCGACACCCTGTAGGAGTGAGCAGGTTGGGTCCCATGCCCTGAGTTTCTCTTCTCCTGGCACACTCCAGTCCCTTCCCTGCCTCTCCCCAGGGAAGAGGAGATGCCACGGGGGAGCTCAGACCTGCACCCACAGCAGCATCCCAGCAGAGCCACACGAGGGGAATGGCATGGCTCACCTAGGAAACAGAGCTGATGAGAGACATGCAGGATCAGGCCACGAACCTGAGATTTTTTAGGGTGAAAAGTGCTCTGCAAATGGCAGGCAGTGGGATCCTGCGTGCTGCATCTGCCGCGGGCGGAGAGAGAAAGAAGATTCTCTTCTTCCCTCGCTAATAAAGTCTGGCTGAAATGACACAGTATAATCAGTGTTTACCTGGGAGTTTACATATGGTTTGTTGTAATTATAGTTTCAATTCCTGCTTTTGCTTTTTTTTTTTATTTTTTTTTCCTAACATCTATTTTTCAATCAGTAAAAGTAAATACTATTTTCAGCCCAATGTAATTCTTCCACTCCCGTGGCCACAAACACAGCGAGGAGAGCGATTCCATTTGCGCGCTGTGCAATTGAGCAGAGAGAGGAGCCCGGCGGCTGCGGAGCATCAGCGAAGCCACGGCCAAGCAGGGACCTGGGGACATGGGGACGAGCCTCCCCTCCCCACCACAACTCCCCCAGGGCCTCCACCCCACCTGGCAGGGCTACCTTTGCTGGTAAAGATCAGCACCAGGCCCAGACGTTGCTTCTCATCACATTGGCATCGTTAAAACCCCAAAGCTGCCTGGTCGGAGGCAGTGGGGAAGGGATAAGAGCCATTAGGGGAAGCATCATTTATTTCAGGGCTGGCAAAGCTTTGTTCCAGCTTGGGGATTGAGTTGGCACTAAAGGCACCGTGATCCCCAAGATTTAATTTCCCCCCCCCCCGATTTTTATGTGTGTGATTTATAACAAATCAAGGATGCTGGTGTCAGGTCCCCTTCTTCACCCAACTATTGTCACACACACATGCTGATTAAAACCACCCGTCCCCCGCCGGTTCCTCCTTGTCCATCCATCAGCCGCTCCGGGGACAAACTTAGACATCCCACTCCTAGCCCACACCTGCATCCCTGCGTGTTCTGACACCCTGGGTTTTAAACCAATATTGGGTATTAATTTGGTGTGCACATACCCACATTTAAATATATAAAAACGGGTGTATTTATTTATGCCATGCACCCAAATCCCTGTAAAAATAATTGGGAGCTTTGTCTCAAGGAGGAATTGGGAGTTATTGGGATGCAGAACAAACACGTTGCCCTAGAGACACACACAGTGTTTCTGCCTCGGCCACTCCAGTTGAATATTTGCCGGTTCAGGCACGGTTGGAACTCGGTGCCAAGGCAGAGCCGCTGCCCGAGGCCGGTGGGCAGCTGGGCAATGCTGTCCAAAAGGGGATCAAGAAAGGACCCTTCTCCTGCCTGGATGGTCTCAGCCCCTCAGGGGAGTCAAGCAGAGGCCAGAAGCCTTGCCTGCACCCCAGCATCCCCATCATCCTCATTTTGGGGTTAAAAAATAGGTGATGAGGATGCTTCTCCTAGAGCTCTGCCTTTGACCTCCACTCTCCTACATGCCCTGCTCCCCACCAGGGGAATTACTGGTGTTCTTTACTGCCTTGAAGAAGGGCCGTTTTCTCCCCAGATGCACATGTTACCCTTCTGAATATCCCTGGGAGCAAAGGGGAATGTTTCAGCAAGGGTTTTCAGAGGGGGCTCTTGCCCCCCAAGGCCCCAGGACGGCAGGCAGGGAGTTGGGGCTGGGGCTGTGCAGGAGCAGAGCCACCCCACAGCAGCCGGGGCTCCCCGTGCCTTTGGAGAGCGGCTGCACCAAAAAATGCCTGTCCCAAAGCATGGGCAGCTTTGGCCGATTAATTCAAGGGGTGCTGAGTCTGGGTTTTCCAAAATAGGAGGAAGGAGGGGGAATATTCACCAGGTCAAGAAAAGCATCCTTCTCCCGCCACTGCCTGACACTGAAAAGAAAATTAAAACCCAAGCAGTTTTTTTTTAAAAAATACAATAAAATTGTTTTATTTCTCACTTCCACAAAAAACCCGAAAAAAGCTGTTCTCACCAATCCCAAACACGAATATATTTTCTTAGTATGTTTCTTAAAAGTCTACCACACTCAACCTTTTTCCCCCAAATTAAGAATGAGCTGGTTTAAACTCTCACCCAAAATATTTATTGCGAGGAACAAAGATATTGGAATCGTCTCCAGCGTTGGATTTCAATTCTCCCTTTCAGGCTTTTATCTTTTCAATCCAAATTTCAGTGACAATAATCCGATTTTGATTGACATTAAAATTATTTATTGTCACATTGTAGCTGTTTAATAAATTGTGCCTGCTTTATTTTTTGGCTTATAAATACTGTATCTTTACTACCTTGGTACTTAATTCAGGGAAGAAACCACTTCTGAAGGCAGGCAGCAATAGTCTTAGCTCAGGCAAGATATAAAAATGCCTTTTTAAACACATGAACCTGAGGAAAGAGCTGATTCCACCTTTTTACTAATTTATATATTTTAAGTCTCTCTGGTTTATACAATTTTGCTTTATTTTCCAGTGGTAAAATATGCTTCTGTGAGCTACGTGCAAAACAAAGATTATTTTAATCTCCTTTCAGATACAGAATAATTATTTGTCAGTAACACTTAAAAAAATTAGGAAAACAATTCATGACACTTTCATGATCTAGATTTGAGAGATTTTTCACCATTCTGGGAGTGAGTTCATAAAAAAAAAAAAAAAAAGAAAGAAAAAAAAACAAAGCCAGGCGACATCCATTTCAGAGTGCCATTTAAATCTGGGTCGCGTTGCAAATGATTTTCTTTTTTTTTTTTTTTTTTTAATTTCCACAAATTACTGAAAGTTAAAAGAACCATCAGCTCATTTTACTATTAAAAAAAAAAAAAAAAAGAGAGAGAGAGAAAGAGAGAGAGAAAATTAAAATATAACATGGAAAAATGTAGCCCTTGTAGAATAAACCTAAAGTGGCTCCTTTGCAGAAATATTTCCCTGGGTGAAAGATTTCAAGCCTGTGTCCCACAGATTTTTTTTTAGCAGGGGGGCCCTGCCTTTTTATGCTGGATAGCAGGGGGTTGCCGAGGGGTGCTGGAGGATGCCAGTGCCCCAGCGATGTTCTAGGGACACGACATCTCCTTCTTCCACCTGCAGCGGGCAGAGGAGGCTGTTTGCCCACTGCCTGAATGCCCTGGAAACCCTTTCTGGGGGGAGCCTGTTGGCAGATAAAGGAGGTATCAGCCAGGGGAGAGCGGGTTTGTCCCCTGTGACTGTGCAAATGGGAGTGGAGGCACTGGGACCCCAGTTGGGCTCGTGGGACCAAGGGAGGGATGCAGGGCAAGGCAGGGAGCAAGGATGCTCTGCAGGATTCAGTCTTGGGCACCCCCTGCGCTCAGTTCCCAATGCACAGACCCAGCGCTGCCCCTTAAAACTATCCCAAATCTACACCTTAAATCTACATGGGTTCGGTCCCAGCTCCATTGCTGATGCTGCTATTTCAGGGCAGTGTTAGGGTCCCGTGGAGAGCCCCCAGGGAAAGGCAAGGCCTTTCCTGCAGGGACACGGGCTGGCCTTGGGGACACAGACTCTCAGCCAGTGCCAGAAGGACAGTGGGGCTGCCCTGGGTCTCGCTGCTGATCTTCTGTGCTGCCTCTCCCAGTGCCAGGCGGCCGCAATGGCTCTGGCAGCCACATTTGTTTACGGGCTGAATTTGTATTAAAATGGTTCATTATTTTCCTGACTGGCAGGTTTCCAGGGTCCGTGCTAGTTAATAATTGCTGCCAATTAAACCTTCGCAAAATATGCATTGTGGGGACGGGGATGGGGGGGGAAACAACACGCGAGGATTTCTGCCGAGCCCACGGATGGCTCGTGCTGCCGCGGAGGAGCCCCGTGGTGGCTTGGGGATGCGGTGCTCTATCACTGCTTGCCATGGGAACCTTCCAGGGATGGGGCAGCTGAGCCCCCTGAGATGGGGATCCTTGCAGGGCGGTCACTGAAAAGGGGTTTGTCCCTTTATGGGGCAAAATTTGCAGCTGGTGGAGGGAACAGAGTAGGATCGATCCAGGTGGCCCCCTTGACCTCGCAGGAAGCAGCCTGCCCATCCCGAGCCCTGACCTGCCCGCTCACCCTGTGGATGGGTGATCCCAGGGTGGGCAGCCAGGGCTCGGGACATTGCCCCAACCCTGGGCATCCCACTGCAGCTTCCAGAAGGTTTATTTTCAAAGAACAGATCCCTCTTTTCCTGCCTTTCCACTTGTTCCCTTCCTCTGCTGGAACACCCTCTGTCTCTGCAGGCCAGCAGAGCATCGCCTCTGAATTCCACCCCGCTCCCGCTCTGATTCCAGCTCCAGGCACAGCCTGGAAATAAAGCTTTTCTCAGGGGTGAAGCACAAGCAAACCCCCGTGGTCCAAAACCCACCTGGGGGTGCCCAGCTCCTTCCACCTGTGACCTCGAGTGTCTTTTACAAGCCATAAAGACGTGAGCACATTTCCCGACCACCGCTTGAAAAGCAGCCAAAGAACAGGAATAAAGAATCATTACTTAGTGAATGCTCGCCCCACTCTTTGAAGCTGGGAAGCTCGGCAGAAAGGCTGGGTGTTCAGGCAGGCTGTGGCTATGGGAAGGCTGGGGGGAATGTTTCTCGGATGCTAAAATCGCTGAGAGAGATGCAGGAGTGGGACTGCGTTCGTGGGAAGGACGGCTGACGGGGAACCGCTGCCTTTCAGAAAGGCAAATAATCGCAGCCTAGGTTAGCTCTTCTGTCGAGAGAATAATTGTGCTTCTAAAGGCTCTGATATGATGAGCAGCACTGCTTTGAAATCGAAATAAATACATAAATAAATCAGGGATCTTGGACTGATTAAGGCAATTGCTTCCCTTGCTTTTGCAACCCCTTTGGGTCCTGGTTCCCAGAGCCAATTACATATTTAAAAAGTTTCTCTCTGGAAAAAAAAAAGAGGACTTGCAACTCTAAAATAAAGTTTCTTTGTGCTTGCCTAATGAACAGCAAGGGCCAGGGCAGTTTACAGTTATTAATTGGTTTTAAATGGCTCCAGCTCTGTCTTGAAGCATCTTTTTGAGCTGGCCACAATATGTCTGTGCCCTCCTGACTGCACCACACGGGGTCAGGGCATGCCGGGCATGGCTGGCCCAGGCCCCTTTATGTGGGTGAGCAGCCAGCTCACCTCCCCTGTGGCCTCTCCTCCTTCTCCACCCCATGGTCAGTCCTACAAAGCCCCCCAGGACCTGCCGAGCTCCCCCTGCTTCAGACAGGGTACGGATGCAGCCGATGGGGAGATGAGCCAGGAAGATGCTGAGGGTGCTCAGCCATTACTTTTCCAAATGAATTCACAATTTCTCCAGCTCTCTGCTCCCTCCTGTATGACTATGGGGGAGATTTTCTTTGCCACCCACTCCCCACTTTATCCCCCACCTTGGCACACTGCAAACCCCTCCTTGCCACCCAAACCTCAGCTTATTTCTAGGCTCCACATGGCCACGACATGTGGGAGCTCAGCAGCCGGCACGAGCCCAGGGACTGCCTAAGCTTCTCTTGGCACACCACACCTCACACCACCGTGCACCTCCAGGCACCGAGCAGGCAGAGAAAAGGCTCTATTCCTCACCCAAAAAACTCCCAGGGGGGTTAATTCAGCAAACAGCCTCCTTGCCGTGAGGATAGGTGAAATAAATCTTTCTCCCAGCCCAGGGAAATGCAGAAACATCACCCCTAAAGGGAGGCAGGGCTTGAGCCATGGGCCTCCTTGAATGTCTTCTCCCTGTAAACATGCATTATTGATAGCAGAAATTATGTTGGATTGGGTTTGGGATGTAAGGAAACGCTGGAGAATATTGATATTTTCCCGAGTTGCTTCCAAACCTATTCTTGGCCTTGAACGCGTTGCGTATGTCATCTCCAATGAACAGTTTTAAGCTTTAATTCAAAAAATAGCATGATGTTTATAATACTATATAAGGTTTTCTCCTGGCTGTACGCACGGGATTATATATGTGTCGGTGTGTGGGTGCGGATGTGTGTGCAGGGATGTAATGAGACAAACAGCTCAATCTGGAGCCGGTGGGGAGGAGGAGCTGCACACGCAGCCCCGAGCAGCAGCTGGTTCCCTTTGGTACCAATTCGGTTTCTTTTCTAGCAGCCGTCAGAGTTGTCTGAACAAACAGGTTATCATCGGGACCGATCCGTAGATAAACAGGCGGTGCTGTTGTAGGTGCAGGAATACACCTGGGGGTGTGTGGGGAGGTTTATTCTCCAGCTGTTGAATGCTGGAGATGGGCTGGTGCATGACAAGATGCCAGACGCTTTTCAGCACATCAAATCCGCATCTCAGCACTTTTCACGGCGCGGAGAGGAAACAGTAATTAAGCGACAGGACTTACACCACTTCCGCGCCGGAGTCTCGCTGCATCCCTTTCAGCCCCGTGCACGTGTGTGCCGGCGGGCCCCACTATTCCAGGTGCAGCCTCACCCCTTCTTAAGCACGGTCCTGATGGTTTTTTTTTTATAACAGATAAATTATTCAGCAGAAAAAGTGTTTCCCCCATTCGGGGATTTTCCTGCTAACACCTTATTGGTCATTTCTGTTGGTCCCTGCCCAGCTCCACTGGTTTTGTAAAATGCTCTGGAATAAGACTGGGAATAGCAGTGTGTGGGAAGGAGAAAGGTTTTTATCTGCATGGGGTCTTCCATCTCCAGCTCTGTTTCTATGGATATCTGAATGGAGTTTATATTTATCTCTCCCATTTGAGCCATGTGTGCAACTTTGGAGGAGAAGGAGGAGGCCAAGAGCAGAGCTGCCCTGCTGCTGGCTCTGCTGAACCCTGACTCCTTTTGGTCAGCGGTGAGAGCATCGCCCAGGTGGTCAAACTCAGCCAAAATGTCACTAAGGCAAGCGGAAGCTGCAGAAATACTTGAGCTAGAGCTTAACACAGCAGCAGGCACTCTCTCCAGCAGGGAAGCGGCCCCTCTGCCACTCCCAGACACCGGTCAGGGATGGCAGGGTAGGAGCATCACTCCTGGTCCCCAGTCACCGGTCCCCAGTCCCTCATGCAGCTGCCCTGTAAATGACCAAATTTCTCAGGAGCGAGGGATTTTCCATCTGTCACAGTGTCCTTTGCTGTCAGGAGAGAAGTCGGCACAGCCCTGGTGCCGGGGGGAGCATGCCGGGTGCCGGAGCAGGTAGGAGTGGGAAGGCAAGCACATGACTTGGCCTGGCCCCGGCGCACCAGCTCCCAGAGCATTACCATGATGGCTCCATCATTAATTGATCAATCACTGGATGACAGTTAATTAAGTAGAAAATAAAGCTGCTCTGCCCAGCCTGGCATTAGTAGGCAGCGGCATTAAGATTTCTGGAGTACAAGGGGGAAATTAAAAAACAAAGGCACAGCTGGAGGAATAACCCCATCGCTGGTGGCTGGGGGTGGCAGCCTGGCATGATGTTCCCTGGGTCGGGATGTGCAGGCAGCCCCTGCACGGCAGCGATGGCCGGTTCTTGGCTTCTCCCCTTCCCAAGAAACTGGATCTCACCTGCTGCCCTCCAGTCATAACCCCCATTATCCATGTTCCCCTTTCTCGACAGCTCTGGTGCTGCTACCCAGGCACTGGCCACTGGCCACCAGAGCCTCACCAGCACACAGATCTGCAAAGGGGCTTTTCCTTTCACTCCTGTTTTCCCATCTCTCCATCCTGCCTTATGAGCTAACCCACAGACAGGGCAGGAAAAGAGAGAAAGCCAGATAGAAAGCATCCTCCTGCCCCCCGTCTCATGTGCCCAGGATTGTCTTGATATGAAAAATTATGGTTTTTGTTAAAAACTATTACTAATGAGGCGTCTTTCCTGCCCTTAATTGTTGCCAAGGCGATGACCCCAGCCAGCCATCTTTAATTAACTTAGACTAGATCTCCTGAAATGAGTTCCTCGGGTAAATTACTCACCACAGCTTTCAGGCACGGAGCCGTGTTTGCCAAGGCCACCCTCTCCGGCATGCTGCCACAGCCACCGGCAGAGGTGATGGCACAGGCTGGTGTCCCCACCGCTGCCTCCCCTTGCCACCACCGTTCGGCAATCCCAAAGCCACTTGGTAGAAACTCAGAGTCATATGGGGACGAGGCCGGAGTGACTGATGCCTGACCACAGGGAACGGGATGAATGCGGGTTTCTCCATAAAATTGGAATTCACCCTGGCTGCTGGCTTCTCCCATCACAGGGGCTGTGGGACCGGCCGCACGGTGGCTGGCACCTCTCCAAGCGAAAATCACATTTCCTGCCTGACAGATAACGTCGGTCAAGAGAATGCCAAGGACGATTCCTGAAAATGCCATAATTGTTTTAATCTGATGGCGGATAAAAGATAATGATGCTAACAATATTTAAACGTAATTATAGTTTCCTGCGGCTGTTGGGCTCTCTGAATCGTCTCCACTCAAGTGGCTTTGTTTACAAGCGGCTCCAATAAGGCAGGGCCCATTCTGCTCCTCTATCTCCTTCACACCTGCACCTCCATCAAGGCAGGGGGTGGACACATGCCAGGGGGCTGGATCTCCTCAGGGACCAGTGCTGGCCAACTCTGCAGCCCCTCTGGGTTCTACTGTTTCGGGCCCACCATCATCCATCCTCTGTCTCTTGGGATGTGATGCCTGTCTTGGAAAAATGACTGGGATGCTTGGACCGTGGCAACTGCCAGAAGAGAGGGATCTGTTTGGGGAGTTTTAGGGACAGGTGGTAGAAGTAAATCCCCCCCACCAGGGCAGGGGAGGCATATGGTGGCTTGTTTCTACCAGTCACTCGTGTCAGGGCTGTGGCCCCCTATAGTCCTCAGATCCCATCCTCAATTCCCCTCCAAGGTGAACTCCCCAGCACCTACATAAAACAAAAAAGCAGGACAAAGGGAATTTTTAGGAATGATTTGCCAATAGTAAACCAATAAAAAGCACCAGAGGTGGATGTCTGGGGGCTTGCAATCTGCAGGAGAAGAAAATGGAGGGAGAGGAAAATGGGATGAATCCTACGTGGAAGATTCTCCCACACTGGATACTGTTACCACCACCTCAAAGAAAATCCCCCAGTCTTTTGGGGGCCTGGATGCCCTGGTGGCCCCAACAGCAGAAGGAGAGGTTGCAAAACAGCTTGATCAAGTGCACAGAAAAAAGTAGTGAGAAAAGATGGGATTTAGGCGAGGCTTTTAGAAGAAGTTAAATATGAAATGGCTATTTCAGTAGCTGCAGTTTAGCCTCCTGTGTGAATCGGTCTTTGTAAATAGGAATGGAGGATAGCCAACTTCCCCAAAAGGGCTCTACGGGGGGTCCGGAAAACCACAACGTCCTGAGTTTAATGGGGAAAACAGATAGAAATGGTAACAAAGAATGGGGAGAAACAGCAATAAACCTGATTGTTTGGTAAATAAGACCAAGCCTGTTGCCGAGAAGGGAAGTTTGAAAAGCAGCTGGGGAATGAATAACCGGTTAAAAGTTAGGAGACAAAGTGGCATAACAAACCCGAGGGGTTCCCAGCTCAGAGCGGTCGGTGCCGGAGCCCCCGCAGCAGGCAGGAGTGCGAGCCTTCGGAAGTGCCAGGGAGGAGGGAGGAAGTAGCAACAGGACAATATCCATTGCTGCCCCAACATGATGAAATCTGGCACTGTGCAGAAGGCTGTGGAAGGGTCTCATCGTGGTAATGAACCTGGCCTTCAAATGAAGGAGGAATTCAGTGTTGAGCACAGAGAAAATAAATCCATTACCTACATGACAATGAAACAGCTACTTCCATGGAGGGAGGGTGCTCCAAGACATGGATATTGAAAAGATTAGCCTGGTCACTGGCAAGAGTCAAGAGCCACATGGCATGTCAGGAATGACTCAAGATAGACCAGAGAAGAGGGCAGAGATAGGTGAGGAGCAGGCTCACCCTGTGCCGTGTGGGTCCCTGCCTCACTGAGGGCATCCCACGACGACTGGGGAGGCAGCAGGGCAGGGCGAGGAGGCATCTTGGAGTTGTGCAATAGCTGCTGCCCGAGGAGGAATTAAAGAGTCCAGCCTGCAGAAAGAGGGGCTCGGATGCTCCAGCTGCCTGGCTTCCCGGTCCTGCCTGGCACAGGAAGCTGCTTCGGCAGTGACCAAAAGTTTGGAGGGGTTGGAAAAGTAATCGGGGAGAGCATAGATGTGCCTGGCTGCTGGAAAGGCAATGAACGCGCTGGGGCTGAGGGCTCTGCAGAAAGCAGGGCAAGAGCAGGCGAGAGAGTGCCCCCTCCCTGTCACTGTCCTGTGCCCTGGCCTGGCCTGAGACAGCCCTGGGGACGGAGTGAGTCATCTCCGGACCTGACATGGGTTTGGGCGTGGCCCGGGATCCTCCACTTGTCCTTGGAGCATCTCTGCCCTCCAGAGCCGGGCATGAACCTCGGTAGGGGACTGTTTTGCTGTAGCACCAGGAAGGATCTCCTGGCTCCCAAAATGAGCCTCCAGGTTTCCCAGCGTCTCGCCCCCACCCCGCCGGGACGGATTCTCACCAGTTACCCCGTTCTCCTTGGAAATGCACGCGAGACACGCAGGGAGAGGTCTTTACAGGACGCGCATCACAGCGATGAGTGCCCACCCTTTTCGCCCTTGCAGGACCTAGACGCGAATGGCGGGGGTGGGTCCCGGGGAAGTCCGGCCCCTGCCCTCTCCCGGCCCCGCAGCCCACGGCCACAGCCAGGAGCCCGCGGCCGTGGCCACGCGTGGCCGGCGCAGCGCGTCTCCACGGGCTCGGCGCAGCCCCGATGGGGCGCGTTGACATCTGTAACCAACACGCCAGCTCCGGCAAAGGCAGGGCTGCCCGGCCAGGCGGAAAATTAACACTGACATTGAGTTTAATTAAACAAAACAACCAGGCTGCGAGCTGGAGCGGGGACGTGGCGGCAGCTGGAGGAGCCGGGCTGGGCGCGGTTCGGGACCGACACCCGTCGCCGCCCCGCCGGGATGAGTCCACGTCGGCCGCTCGGAGCCCGGCGTGGCTCGGGAAGCCGAGGCTGGACGGGCGGCCCGGCTTCCCCGCCGACACTGCCGGCCAGGGCCGGGAAACAGCATTTTTCTTCCCCGTTTTGCCGTCTCTTTACAAAAAGATGCACGGGACGCAGCACGACGGCGGAGGCCCACGCGCGTCCCTGCCCCGGCGTAGAGCAGGACGGGTGCCCGGCGGTCTGAGGCGCGGGGGAGAGGCGAGGGACACTCCAAGGGGCGGATTTCGTTGAGGGGGATTTGGGGAGATGCAGACCGACTGACAGCCACCCCCTCACGGGATGCGGCCCCGCACCTGTCCCCGGCCCTACCCACAAGAGGTGGGAAACGGTCTGATCCGGGCAGGGAGACCCCGACAGAGCATTTCCCGGCCAGCTGCTCCCCGGCGGGCACCAGTCGCACCAGTAGCACCAGTGGCACTGGCGCTTGCCATGCCTGGACATCGGAGCTCCGGGCAGCGCCGGCAAAGGGGAAGCCGTGCCCGGAGGAACCGTGGTTTTACGCCGCTCGGCTCCGAGATTGGTCGTACGAGGCAGAGCCGCCCTGCCCGCTGCCCTCTGCCCGCTGCCCGCCGCTGCCCGCCGCTCGCACCGCAAGTTCCTCCGCGGAAGAGCTGAAAATAGCGCGCAGCCCAGCGCAAGGCGAGCATGGGGCGGCCTCCGATAGCCCCCGACAGCCGCAGCGCTGGTGTCGGGTGTTTGGGGCTGTTTCTGTCTGATCCCCCACAACCCTCTGCCCCTCCGGGAGCTCCCTCCAGCATCAAAGACCCTCGTGTTCCATCCAGCCCGCTGCGTTCAGGTCCTGGAAGCTAAGGGCTGATCCCCCTGCCGTCGGCCTCCTCCTCCCAGTACCCAGTCCATAGCTTTGGGGCTTTTAGTCTGGTCATTTTATTTTATTTTATTTCACTTTTTTTTTTTTTCGGGGGGGGTGGGGGGTGGGGTGGGGTGTGAAATGTCGGCTTTGAAGGATATTTGTAATAACATAACCAGCAAAATGAATGTCATATTTTTGCTCCAATGAATTGGATTTCCTGAAATATTGTCTCCGTAATGATGCCTTTAGGCTCCTCTGGATTAGATAACTCTCCAACCACATCAAGAAGGCTAATTATCCCAAAGCCACTTTGCCGGCGTTTCCACATCTATTTCACACACCTATGTATGTCTATATTCAGAGACACGGCACTCTCACGAGCCAGCCGGGGCTGCCGCTTTGCGGGGCGGCGCACGGCAGGGGACAGGCCGCCCGCGCCCATCGCCCGTCGCGTCCCCGCGCCCGGGGGAGCCCCGTCGAGCAGCCGTGACGACACCGAGCCCGGCTCCCCCGCCAGCCAATCCGCGAGGCCCGAGCGCGCCCGTCAGCCCGCGCTGACCAATGAGGGGCGGGCGGCGCGGCCCCGCCGGGATCCCCTCGACGGCTCGAGGCTCCCGCGGGGCGCTCCGGGACCTCCCCGCCCCGTCGGGAGCTCTGGGGTCGCATCCCCCGGCGAGGGGAGGGGACTGGGAAGGGCTGGGGCAGCGCCAGGTGCCGGGATTGCCCGGTGGGGTTGGGTCACGCTGTCACAACTGGGGGTGTGGGAAGGCGGCGAGACCCTCACGGAGCGGTGGAGGCGCGAGGAGCAGAGACCCAAACAAAGGACGAGGGGTTGCCCCGGTCCCACCGAAAACCCCAGCGCTCCGGGGGGGTGCGGGCGAGGCCGCCCCTTGCACACTTGCGGGCGGAGCCGAGGCAGCCCACGCGTGGGTGCCCCCGCCGCCACCCGCCCCCCCTGCTCCGCCCGGCGCGGCTCTCTGTCCCGGCTCTTTGCTTGGGACGGGGAGTCTGTACTTCGGGATTATTCAGCTCCTGCAAGTTTTTTGTTAGGCGGCCCTGAAAGGCCTCAAAGGCTGGGAACACCATTCTAATTACGGGGAAGCACAGCTTATTTAGAAGATAAAAAGAGACTTGTAGTCTCATAACAGCTTCTTATATCCGTCAAATAAGGATCTCTAATGACGGGGTGAGAGCCAGTGAATGCCTAAAACAAACTAAAAAAAAGGAGTGAAAATAAAGCAGCCAGGGGCTTAAGATATATTAAATTACCCTGATTAGGAATTTAGGCCGTGGCTCGAGTCTGCTGGAGAGGCTGGCGAGGGGGGGGGGACGGAAAGTGCTGCTATTCATTTCTGGGGAGAGGGGTCAGTAGGTCGGAGGAGTTCACAGGGCCTGGCTCTATTCTTATGCTAACAGAGAATACAAGCGCTGGCCTGGAAAATAGAAATGAATTTGCAATAATCCGAGCCCCTCTGTTTGCAAGGCGAGCGGCTCTATAGCTAATTGCAGCCCGGCCTCCCCCGCCTCGTTGCGGACAGTTGTAACGATGCATGGGAGATTAGACCCTGAGGGGCTTGGGGGGGTGGATTTAAGCCGTCTGCCCCCCTCCCTTCCCTCTGCCCGACGGTGAAATATTCCGGGGCAGGCGCTGGTGTTTGGGCTGGCTCTGCTCGGAGGGAGCGGGGCCAGGCAACTTCTTGAACTTCCCCGAAGCCGCGCAGGGGAGCGGCCGCCGGGCAGAGCGGTGTGCCGGGGGGGTGGGGGGTCGGCCCTGCGCGGCCCCGGGGCCGGCGGGGGCGGGAGAGGGGGAAGGCAGCGTAGGTCCCGGAGACGGGGGACCCCCATTGAGCTGCCGGTGACAAGCAGTAAATCGGGGAAGAATAGCGCATGGAAACGCGCCGTCGGGGCCGCTGGCTGGCCCTACAGCTGCCGCCCCGTCTCGCCGCCGTCAGAGCCACCGTCTCCTCGGTGGCATTCCCGGCTCCCGCCCCATACAGCGACGCCTCCCGCCCCGCACCCGAGCATTCCCTTCCCGCAACAGAGGGGTCCCTCCCGCACCCCGCGGGGTCCCGCCGCTCTCCGCCCCGAGCCCGCCCCGTCGGCTGCTCGGCAGACTCGGCGGCCCCAGACTGTTTCAGGACCCTGGACAGGGGCGGGGCCGCCGTCGGGGCGCGGCGCCGCCGGGTCCCCTCGCGTTCTCCGGCCACGTCCCGACGGGCCGAGGGAGAGGGGTCCTCCCTGGTCCGGCCCGATCTTGGCCTCTCGCCTCCTTTTCCCCACGTTACCGGGCTGGGATCACCCGCCGCGGAGGCCGTCCAGCCCCGGGGCCATGCTGTGGGGACGGGCCACGGTTTGGCACCGGTCGGAGCCCACTCCAACGCAACCACACCCGCCAGCGCGCAGAAATCGTGCATAGGGGACGCAAATGCAGCCGAGGGGCTGTTTAAATGAATATCGAGCGGGTCGGTCAGCCTCCGCCGCCCTCGTCGGCATGCGGGCTGCTCCCGGTGCCGGGGATGATGTGTACTCCCCGCCGTGCCCCGACGGTGAAACGGGGTGGCAGAGACCCGGGGTAGCCCTGCCCGGTCCTAGCGACAAAGAGCTGCCAGAAATACAGCCCTCTTTCGTTAACCGCATTCCCCCTTCTCCTCCTCGCCTGTGGCTGACCCCAAAGCCGGAGCCAGAGATGCCCCGGGCGAGGGCTGTGCCTGGGGTGGGCGGCACGAGACGGTGGCAGCCCCGGACCGAGACCGGGACCGGTTCTGCAGAGCCGGGCTGGACCCTGCGCCCCACACAGCCCTGGCAGCAATTCTGCCGAGCGCTGCAAACTTTGCCCGGCAGCTCAAGGCTGTCCCTGCAGTCCTGATCCTGGAGGCATCGGGTGCAGGGAGATGGAGAGCGGGTTCGGGGGCTGCTGCGGGCCGGGGCCAGGGTTGCCGGGGCAGCCCCGGCGGCCGCAGGTCTCAGGGTCTCCATAAATCACTTTTTCAGACTCTTGAAATTCTCTCACTCGAGACAGAAATTAAAAGGATGATTCCCGTAAGTGGCACACGCCGGACAGAGTCATCCCTGCTCGGCATTGTCCGTGCCACGGGGCTTCTCCCAGAACCTTCGCCTAACACTTTTGTCGTTTTAAAAAGCAGAACCTCCGAATTTTGTCCAGAGTGCTGTTCTGAAAGGCTGCTTAAGCTTAAGAAAATTACATTTCAGGTACATTTGAAAAAAAAAACCAAACCCAAACCCCAAACTTAAAAACACCCCCTATACACAAAATAAACCATACAAATAATAATAATAATAATAATAATAATAATAATGCCAAAACAACGGTGTTTCTAATTTCCAATTGTATATTAAGTCGGTGAAAAAAAGAGGCGGCATTATTTGTAATCATAATCTATTAACTGGGTTTGGGAGAAATTTTCAGCAAAAAAAATTCATTACGGGGCTGCTCTGTGAATTTTCGCTCTCCCGAGGACATACAAGGGAAAGGATATACTCGGGGTTTTAAAAATTATTTTGGAAAACAAATTCGCCGGCGTTTTTATCTCCTCTGTGGTGGGACACGGAGGTGAGCCAGGGCGATTTAATTTCTCAACGCCGGCCGGAGTTTGGGCTCTCCCCTCCCCAAAACACTGGCCGGTCCGGCCCCGCATCCTCTCCCCGCTTTGTCATTCCCGGCCAGAAATAAACCATCGAGGCGGAGAAAAACTGGCTTATTTGCTAGAATAAAAATCGGGCTTATTTACAAGATTTTTTTTTTAAATCTTATTTACTTGGAAGAATGAAAAGTGTGCTTCTTTTCAGGAATGAAAATCGGGTTTATTTGCGAGACCAAAAAGCCGGTTTCTTTGCAGAGCGAGGACCCGCTGCTCTCGGAGGTGTGGGACAGGGGGCTGTGCCGTGTCTCGGGGGCACGCAGAAGAAAGGGCGTGCCTTCCCCGCCGAGTGCCCCCTAAATGGGGCTGGGGTTCATTCCCCAGCGGGTCCCCCCGAGCTGCGAGCGGCCACTGCCAGGGGCGCCGGGGGCCCGCACCCAGCCCCGCATCCAGGGCGCTTCCTCGCTCTCTCACCGCAGATGTGCGGAGATTTGGGGGGGAGGGAGCGAGGCACAAAGGTGCCCGGGAAGTGCCCTCCTTTTCCCGCTGAGGTTGAATTGCCCCACGGATGCGTTTTCCTTGCCCCGAGGCCCGTCGCACACTGTTCGCCTGCCCTCCTCGCAAGGACGGGAGAGCTGTTCCCCCTTCAACGAAAACCCGGAGGGGTGACGGCGGGGCCCTCTGCGGTGCCACCCTCTCCACAGGACGGCCGGCATGGAGGGGCAGCCCGGCCGGGAGGGATCCCCCGTCTCAGCTGCGAGCGAGGGGCGGCTGCCTTTCCCCGCACCCCCCCGGCCGTGGGCGCGGTGCTCTCCCGTGGCAGGGATGCTCCCCAAGGGTGCCCGGGCTGTGTGCGGACACCCTCCGCTCTGGTGCACACCCGCGTGTGCGGGACACGCACGCACACCCCCGGGTGGTGACCCTCCGGTGTGACACACCCACCCGAGTGGGGACACGCGTGCGGCGCGGGGATGCAACACGCGTGTGCGGGCACGCACAGGGCGGCACACGCAGAGGTCGCGGACACGCCCGTGTCCAGAGACGGACACAGACACCGGGTTCGCACCCGTCGTTTGCAAACGCACCCCCGCAGAACGCACCCCGGCCGCTCCCCGGCTCCGGGAGCCCTCCTATCCTGGGTACCCATTCCCCTGCACCTTCCCTCCCCAAACTGGTCGGCTTTGTCGCTCCTTTTCCCCACTCCACCCAACCCACTCAATTAAGGGCGGCGGCGGGAGCGGGGCAGCAAGGGCGGCAGCTCAGGGCCCCCCGCCCTCTTCTTTCCCTGCGCAAGGTGAAAGAACACAGAAAAAGGTGAAAGCACAGAAATAGCCCCAAAAGAGCCGCTTCCAAAGAGGTTTGGCTTTATTTGTCCCTGCGTATCCTTGTGCCCTGCAGCCCCGGCCAGGCTGGACGAGCCGGGTGCCCGGCGGGACAGCCCCGGCGGTGGCTCGGCGGGCCGGGGGGTGCGAGGGGGTGATGGGGTCCCACTGCCCGCGGCGGGGGGCGCGGGGAGCCGCAGGTGCTGCTGGCAGGAGAGACCCGCAATGGCTGTTTGGGTGTTGCATTAAAGCACGCTGCAGTGCGCACACTGCGGCCCCTCCCCCCGCAATCTGCCTGTATGCTAATGACATGCAAAGAGACTGATTTGCATGTTTATCTCTGTCAATGGGCAAGCGTGGCGGGCGCGGTAATACGTTTCCCACCGTGGCGTGGAGGCCTCCCCCCACCCCGCGCCCCTCACCGCCCCGCCGGGCCGGGGAGGGTCGGGCAGGGCTCTGCTCCGGCCCCACCGCCCAGCCCTGGCACCAAGGCAGGTACTGCCACAAAATGGCTGCCGGGGGGGGCCCTGCAGCCTCCCGAGCACCCACCTCTGCCCCCCAGCAGTCCCCGGCCCCTCCGCGCCCCCTCCCCGCAAACCCACCTCCGGATTTTGTGCTTAAGCAGCCAATCGGGGGCGCGGTACCCTTCCCCCCTCCATCCCTCCTTTCTCCCTCCATCCCTCCTTTCTCCCTCCATCCCTCCTTTTCCACCCACCATTCCTCCTTCTTCCTCTTCATCCTTCCTTTTTGACCCTGCAGTCCTCCTTCCACTCTATTCTTCCTTCTCTCGACTCCATCCATCTCTTTATCCCACCTCTGTGCCTCCTTTTGCACCCCTCATCCCTCCTTTTCTACCCTTCATCCCTCCTTTTCTACCCTTCATCCCTCCTTTTTCACCCTCCATTTCTTTTCTACCCTTTATCCCTCCTTCTCCCCCTCCATCCTTCCGTCTTTCCTTCTCCCTTTCCGCCCTTCCATCCTCTCCTTCAACTCTCCTAATCCCTCTCCATTCCTTTTTCACCTCCATCCCTCCTTTCCCCCCCACTTCGTCCCGCTTTCCCCAAACCCAGAGTCAAATCTTCACTGTTTCCACGCGCGGGGATATTTTTGATTTCCCACCGACCGCGGGAAAAGTCTTTTCCATCCTTCCAAGGCATTCCGACTCTCGCCCGGGTGCTGAGCCCCCGGCAATTTGTAACCTCTGTGGGTCCGCCGGCACCGTGTGAAGCCCCTGGTGGGCGCAGAGCCGCGGGTGGGTGCCCCGGAGGGGCTCGGCCCTGGTTTCTCTGCTGAGAGGGGCGTGAGGTGTCCACGGGCACTAGTGGGGAGAAGCAGCCGTATGTACATTCACGCCACGGAAGGGACGGACATTGGAGGCACCGGTGCGAGTGTGGGTTTTTTAAATAGCCACCAAAAAAATAAAAAGCGCAGCCTCTCCCCCGACCCCGAAGTGCGCCCACGCCGCTATTTTCAAACACGCATGTGAGAGAGAAGGGCTCTGTTTTGGGGAGTGGCGAGTGCTCTGTCCCCGCTCTCTGAGAGAGGATGCGGCGACCCCAGCGCACCCTCGGCGGGGACGCGGCACGGTGCGACCTCCCCACACCCCACGGGGCTTTGGGGACAGCTCACGACTGCAATGCCATACAGCGTTATGTGCACTCCATTCTATGGATATGTAAAGAACACATATATTCTTGTGTTCCGCTATCATTTATGGCGCCGTGTTATACTCCACGATGCTGCGTGACGCGATGCGACGTGACAGCCCTCGACCCTCGGCACGGCCCGGCCCCGTCGTTGTCCCCGGGCCGCGGGGCCGCCCCGCCCCGAGGCGCCGGTGAAGGGCGCCCGCGTCGCTGCGCTGGACTAGAGGACGGGTTTCGGGGGATTCCCTCCTGTCTCCCCACCCGGTATCCCAGCTCCCTTCTCAGCCTCTTATCCCCTCCTTTCTTTTCTCACTCCCCCAAATCTTGCTCATTTCCCCGGTGAAGGTGTGTTCTCTCCTTCCGTCCGTTATCGCTATTTTAGCCCCGGGAAGTGGAGGGGCATGTATGTTTATCCCCCCCTCCTTCACCCGAAATTGTCTTAGAGAAAAGTAAAACCAGCCGAAAACTTAAATCTGCCCGAGGACCCCGGACTCGCCCTGTCCCGACCAGTTTATCCCAGCGCTACCCATCCGCAGGTACTGGGAGGGGGTTTATTTGTGGGGTCAGTCAGCACCTCCCTCCATCACCCTATGGCCTCCCCAGCCCCATGTTATCACACCTGTGCAGAGGGAGGTGTGACCCAGCCGGGATGGTGCCGCTGAGCCCCGGCACGGCCTTTGCCCCGAAGCTCCGTCCCGGAGGGCAGGGGGCCCGGAGCTGTCGGTGCTTGGGAGCCCTGGGGGTGCCGGCCCTCAAAGGCCCCCCAGCTCCTCGGTCCGCTCCCCGGGTGGGTGTTCCCCTCTCGAGGGGGCGGAGAGAGGCAGGCCGGGGCAGAGGCAGGTTTGGGAAGGCCACCTCCCCTGGCTTTCCGACTGCCCCCGCCAGGCAGTGTCCCCGCCGCACCCCGGCCGGGGGTGGGTCCGCACGCCCGGGGGAGGTCGGCTCGGGGCTCCTCATCAGCGTGCCCGAGGCAGGGCTGGTTTTGCCAGGAGTGTGTGGGAACCCCTGCAGAGAGACACCCTCCTATCACTCCCCAAAACCTGCCGTGTCATCACGCCCCGAAGCAGAGGCAGCCCCCCAAAAGCAAATGGGGTGTGTGTTCCCTTACCTGAGCGCTGGCCCGGGGGAGCCACGCAGAGCGGGGGGTTCTGTATCCGGCTCGTTTTCTCCTGCCGTGTCCCGCAGCAGAAACTTCCTCCGGCCGGGGCCGGGGGCGGTGCGGGGGAGCCGGGCTGTGCCGGGGGGGACCCCGCGGCCGGGGAGAGCCGCACACCCCGGGCCGTGTTTATATGTAGAAAGAAGGGTAATTTGAGTGCTTATACCAAGAACTGGGGTTGTTAAGTTTGCAGGCAGACAGCTAAACGGTGCCAAGTGCGGGCAGGGAGGGGGGTGCGGGGGGGAGGCTGGGGGTGTGTAAGAAATAAAGAGCAATTGTCAGAAGCGAACAAAAGGCGGAGGATGGAAAGGAGCTGGGAATCCCAGGGCAGAGCCCCTCGGCGTGGACTTGAACTTGGGCTTTGACACCGTCTGCCAGGCGGAGAGCGGCTCCGGGCCGGGCGAGGCGGGCTGCGGGGGGAGTGACAACAGCCCCGGCAACGCAGAGAGGGGGCATTGCCCCCTCCAAACACCCACCTTTGACGGGGCGGGGGGGCACTCTACTTCAGGATGAGAGTGATGCGGGGAATAACCCAGACGGGCTGAGACCCGACGGGCTCAGCGCACCTCCCGGTGCAGAGCGGGGCGGCGGCGGGGGGACCCCGTCGGGGATGGCCGGGGCCAGACGGTCGGGGGGGCCGCCCGATTCTCATAGTCTGCGCCCGAGCCTGGATTCTCTGCACGTCCCGGCCGGTCCCCCCTTTGCTACTATTCAGCACTTAATTGAACATTAATGGCAGCTGGGGATGAGGTCATTGGAGCCGGCTTTTCTCACACATTTTTCATGCAAATCCGCTAAACTCTAAACAAATTTGAATAAAACCCCCTTTGTGCAGGCCCTCCATGGTGTTTTTCCACGGGCCGCTCCGCCTGTCTCCGCACACTTCATCCGGGGAGGGGGGAGCGGCGGGGAGATGAGGGGGTGTGGGGGGGGGTCTCTGCTCGGGCCTGGAGCGCCAGGCAGACCCAAAGAGGCTGCACCCTCTGCGAGGATCTCAAGCCCAGATCACCCCCGCGACGCCCACTGCACTTGCAGGGCCCCGCACTGTGCCATCGTCTCCTTTTGTAGCCCCCCTACAGCACCAGTTCCCCCAGTAATATCCATTAGCAACACCAGCTCCCCCGCAACACCTCCATAGCACCAGTCTGTCCCCAGCAGCATCAGTCCTCCTCCAATTCACGCTAATCCCCCACAGCCCCCCAAGCACCACCAGCCCCCCAGCAACCCAAATTCCTCCCAGTACCGCCAGTGCCCCCAGCATCCCTCGCTGCACTTGGCAATCACTGCCGCTCTGCAAGGTGGTTTTTGGGTGCTCGGGGCTGCACAGCGTAAGAGCACGCAGAGCCCCCGGCCCCCCTGCTCCGCAGCCCCCGCGCAGCCCCCATTAGCATCCCCGCGCGCCCGGCCCCCTGCCCAGCCTTGAACTTGGCCATGCCGGGCTGCGCTCCTTCTGCCTGCCTGGGCTTGCACAATGCCGGCCTTGACCCATTGTTTGCTTTTTTCGGATTTCAGCTGGGAAAGCGGCCACCTCGCGCAGCCTGCCCCGAGCACGCCGGGAGCGGGGCACAATGGGGAACCCTGCTCTGCAGGCAGAAGGGCTCCAAATCATTTGAGAGACATATTCATTATATTCTTTCACGGGGGTCTGTTTGCATTGGGTTTAGCGGTTACTTCCCAGACGGGGTTCAGACCAAATAAAGATCATTGAGCGGCGAGGGATTCGCTCGGGCTTTCAGGGAAATATGCCTGATGCGGGGCACGGCGCAGCCCGGCTGCTTGGCTCTCGGCTGCTCCCGCTTCCCTGTTGATTTGCCCGGGTTTATTTTGTGCCCATTGCCTCCTCCATCTCGAGACTGCACCAAATCACACGCTCACTTTTGCAAAAGGGAGAGTTTTATTTTCAACAGTGCATGGGGTGGGGGGGATTTGAATGGGAGAGAATTACAGGCAGTACATTTCTCTTACAGGAACAGAGAGGGTGCAGTACAACAGCAAGCAGGGCTGCCTGGCCTGGACAGGCTCATGGTCCTTTGAGCCCCAAGCACAGTGCCTTTGGGAAGGCTGCACTCCCACAGCTCCACAGACCCAGGGATCAAGAGCAGTAAGGGCCGAGCTCTGCTCCATGAGCAAAGCCTCCAAAAATCTCCCTCCAAACTTCACACAGCTGGTATTTCACCAGGTGAAACAGTGGCTGGCTCAGGTCTCTCTGCCTAAGCACTTTGGTCCTGCTCTTGGATATTGAGGGCACCGAAGGCAACATACAGGAGTGATGTGGGAAGATCCCTTGGCTCCCTGTGCTGCCCTGGCTCCCTCCCCATGGCTGCACCGCTGTGTTTTGAAGCAATGCAGAAATCCACTGTGTTCACAGGACAAAGCTGTCTCCTCTCTGGGCCCATGGAGAAGAAGATTGGGACCCTCCTGGAGAAACTCAGAGAAGTCAGATGTCAAGTCCGGGCAGGTGGTAGCCAGCTGCAAGAAGGAACTCACAGGCTTCAAAAGTCCCTTGTCCACTCACTGGGATCTAGGAAGAAAAGAAAAAAAAATGGAGTGGTTATGATCTCTGTCAGAGAAATGGTCCAGTAGTGCTTGGCTGAGAACAGACCAACTTGTCTCACTGATGGAACAGAACTCCAATCCTCTTTCCCTCCCCACCACACGTTTCTCATGGCTCTGGACCACCTTACCCTCTTCCTTACGAGGGAAACTGTGGTCCCCAAGACGCCAAGCTTTCCCTGCGCCCTCCTCAATCCCTTACCTCTGCCTGCCCCACTCACCGCCAGCCAGGGGAGGGCTCACCGCTTGTCCTTCCTCCCTAGGCTTTGGGGCATGGGATTACTCTGCATGTCAGAGCCACTAAAGGCACAGCCCTCTGATGTTTTAATCTTCGTGTTAACTTTCCCTGCCCTCGGCGCCCTTGCCTGGCTGGAGAAAGTGATACCAAGCCACCGAGCTGGAGCCGAAGCTGTGACACTCAGCAAAAGTCCCCCTCTCGGCTTTCCCCATGCCTCCCGTGCTTTGCCCCACACATCTTGCACCTTGCAGCATGTTCTCCCTTTTTTCTGATTTTTTCCCTCTATTTCCTTTACACTTTATCCATGTTGAGTGTGTATTCCCTAGCCTCCAAACCAGTCCCATCCTTCTCCTGTCCTCCCTCTGCTTTGCCCATCATCTGTTACATTGGAAGGAGTAAAGACTAATACAACAAATCCTTGAGTACACTTGCAAAAGGAACCATCAGCTGGCTAATTTATTCTTTTTATTGCACCAAATTGTAATTTTATAAAATACTGCAAATTTTATAAAATATTTGCAAGCCCATTTTAAGAGATAAATCTTCTGTGTGGCTCTCTAATGAGCCGCCCTGGGAGTAGCCGGCATGTGATCTGCTGTAGGTCGCACCGCGACGTTCCCAGGCTGTGACTGGATGAACCACCGTAACTCTTTGAACTGTGCAAATACTCTACACTCTGGGGTCCAGGCTGCAATTTTCATGGGTATTTTTTTTCTCTCTTAAAAATAGATCTTCTGTAACCCCTTTATTGCAATATTCATAAAGCACTTGATGGAAATCCAAGGAAAATCCCTTCCCTTCCGCAACTTTGAAGCAAGCCTAGAACTTAAGACAGGCAGAGACCAAACCTACCCCAAGTGCATGGGTTTGGGGAAGGACCATGGCCTGTCTCTGTCTCTGGGTGCCAAGAGGACAGACCCCATGCTGGCATGTGTGTAGGGAGACCCAGGCTGCAAAAAGCCAAGGCTCAGCACTTCTTTATCCTACGTGAGATTAGGAGTCATCCTGAATATTCCCCCAAGGCTGGCAAGGCTGTTGAGGTCAGGACAGATGAGATCTGAATGGTGGTGGGTGCTTTCACAAGCCCAGGAGAGGAGGAAGTGCCTGAATCCTTGTGCTCACCAGGCAAAAGTCTTTACCTGGCAGGTAAAGCCCCCTGTCCTGGGCAGGGACGGCCCCTATCCTCTGCAGGGACAGGCTGTAGGGACAGGCCTCAGAGAAACTCCTCCCTAGTGTGGATAGAGAGGATGCTCGTTGGTACCAGACATCAACCCAGCCTGGAAATCACACGCTGCCTGCCTGGTGGGCTTGAAACTTCTGGCACTCAGTAACTGAGGGCAGGAGGGGCTGGACCAACCCGACTGATTTGACAAAAGCCTTAGGAAAACTCAAATCTCCTGCATGCACTTTCTCTACGGGCACAGTTCAGCCTTGCACTGAGGGTGCCTGCAAAAATAGGGCTCCACCAGGACCCAATCCCAGGCCAACACTGCCTTCCCTCCCCAGCGCCCTGCACAGGGAAAACATCCCTCTCCGTGTGGATTTACTGTCCATCTTTTTTTAAAAAACTGCATAAATAATTGAAATTATAGCTCAGCCTCTGCCCCAACACTTGCTCCTGGACCTCCTCGTGCCCTTACAAAGCCAGCACTGAGGTTTATATGCTGATAAACTCCCCTGCCACAGCAATTCTGGGCGGTGGGAAGAGGAAAAAAAAAAAACCCTCAAATAATGGTAAATGGATGCAGAACGCTCTGCCTAATCAGATTCCTGTCCCCTATTGAGGCCAGGAAGGAGGGACCCCGCTCCTCCCCTGCCCTCAGCCCAGCCTCCGCTTCACCGGCTCACACGGAGAAACTTTCTGGACAATTTAATCTCGACAGGGTGTTACTTAGAAAAACCTTTTTCACTGTCAATTTTTTTCCCCCTTCCCTTCCACCCCCCCCTTTTTTTTTTTTTCCCTCCCAGCCTTGATTGAATTTTGCAAGCCCCTGATATCTTTCTTTTTTGTAGGGATGCACGCTGCTTATGCAAATACCAGCCTTTCATACCAGCCTCCCTGGCTCAAGCCCTCCAACTTGAATGTGACCAAAAGCTGTGCTCTCCCCTGCTAACTCCTTAGCACAATTACACCTCCATTCTGCTCCAGGGGCCCGGGGAGGGGGAAAAAAAAATCATTTTAAACTAATAACACGTGCTGTTTGCTTTGGATAATTACAAGGGAGCTTCGGCTTCTAAGAGCTATGAAATATTCTGTGCAGCGGGGCGGGAGGGAGGCTCCGTGTTACGCCTACGCCGCGAGTTTTATCTCCTGATGGAGATGCTCGCGTGGCCTCTCGAGGCTCCCTCCATCTCGTGCTCATCCTCTGCACCTGGGCAAGCATTTACATTTCCTACGGAGCAACTTCTCAGCGCTTTGGGCTACAGGAGAGAGGAGAAGGCGTCTGACATTTTCCTTATCTCAAGTTACAATTTCCTGCAAGCATCAAGATAATAAAACATCGGCGATGGGCAAGATGAGCGAAATGAATGCGTCGGCTGAGCCTCCCGCAGCAGCGCGGGAAGGGCCGGGGAGAAAGGACACCCGGGGGATGCGGCTGCTCCGCTGGCTCTCGTTTGCATCGTGGCCCTGACGTTATTGTCCTCCTGCCTTGTCTGCTGGGGAAGTTTATGTGGAGGGCTTTTGCTGGGGCGAGGAGGAGGAGGGGAGTTTTCCCCAAAAGCACCCAGGAATCTGTCAAAAGAGGGACAGAAAAGAGAAGAAGAAGAAGAAGAAGGGAGACAGAGAGTGGGAACGTCAAGGACCCCTGACTAATGAATAGCAAGTTTGCCCTTGAACCTCCCTGGGCTTTGCCATTCCCAGGCTCCAAACAAGGGCTGATGCATGCTTGGGCCCAGCTGCAGGGGGACCGGGCTATGGTTCATCTCAGACACTTTGACAGGCCGGGCCTTTTCCCCACATAGCTCAGACTCGCCTAACTACTCCCCTGGCAACAGCTCAGTGCAGGAACCTGCGCTGAGGCCCTGCCTGCTGCATACAGAAGTACGAGGAGGAGGAGGGGAGCCGCTGGGAGAAATTAGCTAGAGACTGGCTTAACCCATCAAATGCTGGGCAGGCGTTGCCAGCCCCAGCACCCTTTGCTCAGCCCCAGCACCCTCCAGGCATCCCCAGGTGCTCACTGGCCAGTATCTGCAGTGGAGCTGGAGAGGGGCAGGGGTGGGTTAGATGTGCAGAGTCGCTGTGTATCACAAATCCCACGACCTGCTGCTTCACCATGACCCAGCGCCTTGGATCTCGTGAGTCTGAATGTCCTCATGGTGCCAGGGATGTAGGAGGGAGCCAAAGTAGCCAGCTGGAAAAGGCCACTGCACACTGAGAGGAAAGGGCATGGCCTCCCCCCAGTGTGGTGGGACAGGGCATCCCTCTCTGCCAGCCAAAATGAGGGCAGGGGCTGGATGAGAGGCACAAACTTGCCCTGGATGCTCTTTCTGCATTGCAGATCAAAGGCTGGGGACGAGCTGGCCTTAGAGGTCTGCACTGAATGGCCGGAGAGAACAGGCACAAGCACCCAGCGGCTCTAAAATGCGACCCAGAAACGTTCCCACATCCCAGCCCCATATAAATCAAGGGGGGAAAAAAGGGGGAGCTCCATCTCAGCCTCTGTTTTTACAGAGCATTTTTCATGTGCAGCCCCTGAGAGAGAGCTTTGCCGAGGTTGTTAAGGATGGCTCCTGCGCCAGGCAGAGAGGGGGACGCACCATATGGAGAGGAGAAAAAGAAAAGGGGACACTGAAAATGGAAAATTATGCAAAGCAGGAGGAGAGGCGCTGGGGGAAAGGGGGGAGGGAGGCAGCAAGGAGGTGGGGGATGGGGAGACAGGAGGCTGGAAGGGAGCCCTGACTTGGGGAACACCATGAGCTGGCACTGGGGCTGCATGTGGGACAGAAGTTTCCTGTGACTGGGTGCAGGACAGCCCTTTGTACCCTAGGGTGCTGTCACTGGAGGGCAGTTCTTCAGCCTGGCCTTCCCTGGGAGGGTCTGGGCTGTGCCAGGGCGATGCCCAGCTGGACTGTGGTGGGTGCATCCTGTTTCTGGAGTTGTGCTGCACTGGCAGACACAGAAAAATGGGGTCCATGGTGACCTACTTCAGAGGTTTCCTGAGTTATTTCAGAGGTGTCCTCTGTTACTATAGCAATGAGGGTGCAAGCAAACACTATGGGCTTTTGGTCAAGAGTTTTGCTTTCATCAGTCACAAAAACCAGAGCCATGTAAGGAGATGCCAGGGCATTGTAAGAAAAGGCTCTGATCAACAGCAACGATAGCAAGGGCCCAAACTGCCCCTGGGTCTCAGCTGCCCATGCAGTGATGGTGGATGCTTGGGTGAGTGAAAGGAGAATCCAAATGCAACTGCCAGAGCTCTTCCCTTTCCCTTGGACCCTGCAGAGTCCTGGTGCTGCAGGGTTAGCTGCAGGCCCAGTGTGGCTCAAGGATGCTGTGCAGGCATTCCAGTCCAGGCTTGTGTTACTGCCCAGCTTGTGCTCCGACTCCAGCATCTGGCCTAACGCTGTGTTTGGAAAAATGACTCGACTCTTCCCAACCCAGGTCTAGAGCTCCCTTTCCCTACCCTGAAAACACCAGCCGCCTTTGGGGAAACCACCCACCCTGTCACTGTGACAGCTTCTTTGTCCCAAAGCCGCTCTGCGCCTCAAACTTGTGGCACTCTGCTGGCTCCCTGTCATGGGCCACAACCACCTTGCACATCCTCACTGGGTGCAAGACCCCTTCTCCAGCCCATCTTTCACCCAGCAAGGAAAGCCACTCACCCCCATGCTTGGTGCTTGTTGCTCTGTGACTCCTGCTTTGTCCCCTCCATGCCATTCCCATCTTCCCGTTCTGTGGCTTTTGTTCAGAGCAGCCAGTGTTTTTCCTTCACTCTCCTCAGCATTGCTCCACACCCAGGAACACAAACTGCTCCTGGCTCCCACTGCTCATCTCTCTTGGCCCTGTCACAGCCCTTGATCTCACACCCGTATCTACCACACTGCTCCCTTTTCCAGCTCCTTCTCCTTTTTGTTCCATCAGGAAACCCTCCCTTGCTGCATCCCAACAGGATTTCTCCATTAATCCCATCTACTGTGCTTCCCTCCATTTACCACTGGTTAATTTACCATCAGCCCTATGCCCCCAAACCCTCATTTCAGGGAAGTGTGGGGCAGATTCATGTGAGGCCAGTGCATGCGAGGGGCTGGTACAGAGACAGGCGTGGGACTGTGCCTGCAGAGATGGGCACGCTTGCCCTGGCATACACGTGTTCCTGCCTGCACATGCCAACACCTACATGCTCCTGCCCACGTTCCCGCTGCCAGATCCAAGGCTGTGGGATTTCAAGGGGAGTTCTTGTTCTCCAATGGGGCATGGGCGTAATCTGCACAGCACGGCTGCAGGTTGGGATTTGGGCTTTTTGGTCTTACAGTCACTAGACTAAAAAGATGCTGTATTCATTTAGTTTCTTCGAGAGCCATGCCCTGGAGTAAGGCTACATGTGTTGGCCAGATCCTAAGTAAAGCCGTGGAATAAGCTGTAGGCACTGAAGAGGATTCATCTAAGCAGCATACAAAGAAAAACAGCAAAAAATAAAGTTCATGGGGGCACAAGGAAAACAGAGCTTCCACCCACAGAGCAGCTGTGTGGGGCTCTGGAGACAGGCAGGCAACGTGGGAGATGTTTCAGAGCTTGCTCTCAAAATGATGCATTTGCAACCGCTTCCCTTCTGCAACCACTGGAGGTACACTGCGCTACCTGCCCTGCAGAGACACATTTCAATCTTCAGGCACAGGAATTTGTCCTGGGCTGCTTCCAGGCTGGCTGGCCCCTGTGGCAGCATGATGCAAAAATGAGATGTGCCTCCATGCGAGAGGAAGAAGCGGGACATACTCTATCCCTTGGTATCCTGACACGGGCAAGAAACTGCCCCTCCACGAACAAAGCCAGGCAAAGGGGCTGTTTGGTGTTCTCACCGCAAATTCCCACCCACGAGGAATGGGTGGTGTGGGGGAAGCAGATGGGATTCAGGGTGTCCTTTGGATCAGGCTGGCCTCAGCTGCTGTGCTGGAAGCTGAACCATTTCCAAGGAGGATACAGCAAGAACAGTGAGTCCTGCCCAAGTGACGGTCCAAAGCGCTGGCACTTCGTCCTGATTCAACCTCGCCCCAGATTCCTGCCCTCGGCGTGCATCCAGGTTCCTTTCTCCTTGACCCATCTCCATCAAAAGAAGCGCTGTTACGAGTCTCTGCTCTGAGTTTCTAGTCTACAAATAGAAGCAAAGCAGCGCCTGCTCCAGAGCTGAACATTTCCACTAAACCCTATTTTGATGCCTGTCCCGGCCACAGAAATCTTTTGGGACCGTGTCACTTGTATGAGATGTTAAATATTTCAACCTCCAGCAATACAAGACACTGATACAATACCGAACTACACAATTGCTGTATGTCCCTGCACTTCCACCTTGGCTGCAGAGTTGCTCCACAAGGGTTCATCTCCAGCAAATATTTCTCTGGACAGGGACAGGGAGTTGGCTGCCTTGAGCACTGGGGCTGATGTGTTTATCGGGCAGCAAAGCTGGCCCTGCCATCTCTCCCGGGGAAGCTGTGCCACGGGAGCTGCTAAAACAGCATTTCATTTCCAAACAGGGCCCCAGAGACCTCTTGTGTGAAGGATTCAACAGAGCGAGGCGGGGTAGCGCAGAGCAAGGAGACACAACCCCAGGCTAAAAATAAGCCAGACCCCAGGTTTGATGAACCTTATTGCTCTGCACAAGGGTTCAGGCTGGCCTGTCCCCTTGAATGAGTGCCAATCTCTCCTACGCCACCACTGATGGGGAAACGGCGAATTGGGATTTTTTTCACCTCCTTCTTCCCCCCTTTTTCCTCCCCTAACGCCTTTTACGCATCATAAGCAAAGTCCTAATAAAGCTCCCATCCCCACTGCCAGCCCTGCACCATGCTCCCAGCAGAAAAGAGATGCAAAGCCACGCTTGGAATCTGATTCCCCGGCTTTAAACGCTGCTCTGCCAGCAAAGTGCGACTTGAAAGCTCCCCTGTCACAGTTACAAAGCTCCGAACAGCCCTTCCTCGGATAATCACGCTTATCTCCAGATTAAGAAAGAGAGACCTGCAGCTGAGGCTGGTCACATGGGCTGGGATGTGGGCAAATCTCTTTTAAACAATCCCCATATAGCTGTGACCTCCACCACAGCCCAAATACACCGTCCCTCAGTCCCACTCGAAAACCAGCTCTGGAGACATGACAGAGCATGTGAGAGGAGACTGGGCTGGTGAGGGGGGGGGGCAGGAGGGAAACCAAGGGGGAGGAGTGAGAAAGCAACGGAGAAGAGGAGGGTGAGAAAGACGGAAGAAGAAATAAGTAACGGGAGGATGTGGGAGAGGAATAGGATGTGGTGGAGAGGGAGGAAAAGTGCATGAATGGAGGGGGAGGATGATGAAGGACAGGGAGGTCTCTGCTACTCTTCCTGTTGGGGATTAGTTGTCCCTGCACTGTCCTCAGTTTAACTCTTCCCACTCTGTCCCCGGCTGGCAGCCTAGCCTGATTACGTGACTCCAGCTGTGCCAAGCAGCCTTGGCAGGGCGAGCATGTTACCTACTTTGCTGCCACGGATTCATTAAGAGGCTTTGCTTGTGTGGGAATAGTCATCCCAACGGGAAAAGGGAAAAAAACCCTTCTGCAGATCAACCTGGCGAGGAGCTCTGACAAAGCGGTTTCCACAGCCCTGCCCAGAGTTTGGGAGCAGAACTAAGGAGAGACAGGGATGTGTAAACAGCAGAGGGGTGGGAGATCAGCTGGAAGGGGTCCCTAGCATGGCCACTGCTCGGAGATGAGGCACGAGACAGGGAGGGAACTACAAGCCCTTTGCAGGATGCTGGTGCCTGGTTCTTCTTTGTCATTAAAGGCCACCTTGCATCTGGGTCAGGCATGGATGACACATTTACCCTCTGCGTAAATGAAAGGTCTGAGCAACCGCAGAGCGACTTTTTCCAACAGCAGGTTCCCTTCTTACATCCATGTGGGATTAACACAATTACTTTGCAATGGAGGAGCCCAAACAGCTCTGAAATGGGCACAGAGTGCTGGGGCTGCACCTCTCTGAAGATGCCCACTCTCTGCTGGCACTGACTTGGGGTTTCCAGCCGTGGCCATCGGCTGCAGCCCGCCGGAGGGACTGCAGTGCTGCCTCTCTGGCTGCTCATTATTCACCCTGCGCAATTAGGCACCGCTGATAAATCACATGAAATTGCCTTTGTTCTCCAACTGGAAGACCTCCATTTCCTGGGAATCCCTTTTTTCCCTGCACATTACTGATGAGCTGCCCACTGTACCTACTGCTGGAATGGCAGTGAGGATTTTGGGGCACTCTTTGGGCTGGCCCTCATAGATGTCCCATGCAGGTCGATGGGGAGGTGTAGCCTGGCCCTGCCTGTGTTCCTGGACTTCTCTGAGCACAAAGGAGAGCTGCTCCTCCTGCCGCCCACTCTGCCCTGCCAGGGACTTGTCAGCTCTCCTCCAGGCAGGTGGCTTTGTCGCTTCCTGGCTACTCTACCATCTCTCCATGTCACCTCCCAGCTTCCTCCCCAGTAGCAGAGGAAAGCCCAGTGCCGCTGCAAAGTCAGTGGGGGAAGAGGCGTCAGCCCTACCCAACCCTAACCCTGCTGATGCCAATGGCCACTTTATCTTGTTCATGACCTTCCCCTTTTCCTCATGCTCTGCTGCTTGGACCAAGCATCTCCCACCCAGGCTCCCTGCAGGTCCAGCCCCACTCCATCATGTATCAGCTCCTGCTCTTCATTCCTTCACTGCACCAGGACCCAAGTACGGAAGAGAAGGCAAAGCAAATTGGAGCCAACACAAAGCTGGGCGCTACCAAACTCCACAGGAGGCAAGCTGTGCTCCAGTAAGACTTCCCAAAATGACCTCTGCTTCAGAGCAGCCTTGTGCTACGTAAATCCCTGCTCTTTCAGCATCCGGCAGCTGCTCAGACGGGACCACAGGGAGAAAAGACATCTTGGCCCGTTCAAGAGTTTCTTCCCATTCTGCTCAAGAAATGTACGTGGGCTCTTAAGTCTTGTTGATTTAAGGGAAAGGATGCAAAATTAATTTAGACAGGAAATTAATTAGATGTGAACTGATGTTTACATCCCTACACATACAATGAATTCTTGTGCGAACCTACAGAATGCAGATGGATGGATGGATGAATGGTAACAGCAGTCTAGGAATGACATTATGTGCTGGTCCATACGCTGGGGATGTAGAAAGACTTTTCTCTGCATTGGTAATTAATAACTCTATCCTGAGCAAATGTTGATAAATCCTTTATAGAGCACGTTATCTCTGTCTCTCCAACTCCTTTCTGCATTTCCATTTGCCTGTTTCCACTGCTCCACCCCTGGCACCCACACGCTTCACTTCCCTCCCATATTTTGTAACTGGTAGCAGATTTGACTCCCTTTCTGGAGAAGGAGGCGGAGGTTTTGTTACTGGGGCTTTGTGTGAGTGATTGCATGTGTATGTGTGTATACAAAGATGGATACAAATCCATTGGAAATAAACACCTTTTAAGCGACTCGAGAGAAAGACACACAGGGCAGAGGAAAAGAAAGAGCCTACAGACCCTCAGCCAGACAATCAGCCAAGATGAAGAGAAAGACCCAGTGAACCAAAAAAAGCCTCAGTTCTCTTTTAAACTCTCCATGATTTGCAACGAAAGCAGCAGATCTCATCGCTGGGAAGCCGAGCTCCGGCGATGCAACCCTCACCCCTTCTCCCAGCCCCGCACAGCTCAATTACCCCAGGCTGCCAGGCTGCACTGAGCACACCCCCACCACCCCGCATCTCCCCCGCCGCCGAGACAGCTTTCGCCAATGGAAGGAGTACAAATATATTCATTGGCACCTTATCAGACATGCATGCAAAACTAATTAACATGGGGAGACATGCAAGCTGCCACCCAGCCACAAATACACACCCACGAGCATGCACACACACACGCACGCATGCACAAGGCAACCCTTGTCTAGGGGGGACATTCAAAAGGCTTTGTCACTAATTTAGGCATCTGTCTCAGTCTGGTCTGGTCCTCCTGGCTAGGCTGGAGTTGTGGTTTTTTTCCCACTCTGTTTGACAATGCTGGGAACATGCCCGGAGACCCCTCATTCAAATCACCCCTTGACAATGGTCTCATTGTGTGAGCATATAGAAAAGGGAAAGGATGGGGGAGAAGATGTGGAAGGGGGGTAAGGAATTAAAATGTGAACCCAAGGAAGTGTTTACTAACACAAGCCTCGCAGCTGCCCCGTCTCTCCTCCACCCCCTTCTTCCGCCCCCAGCCGTTCCAATGGCCCAGCTTGTCCCCAGTTCGAAGCGGGCAGCAGGATGTCGGGACAGTGGAGTGGGAGCAGGGCTGCACAGAGGTGCACAGAGAGCAGGCAGACCGGATGGATGAAGCCTCAGGGCATTCAAGTCTTTGGCAGCAGGGGGGCAGGTACAGGTTAGAGAAGAGAAGATAGAGCCAGAGATGCCTTGGAGAGGATTAGGGACTTAAAATGTCCCGGGAAGGACATCTTCATGGAGGAGCAAGAGATTTATTGGTATAACCACTCCAAGGCTTTTTCAGGCAGGAACAAAAAGTGCTTAAACCTGGCCTTGTGGATTTAGAGCAAGTGAGCAGCCTCACCGCACGGTTTGGACTGCTCTCTTTGGTGCTGCTGCCAGACACGCTACAGCACAAGAAGAAAGGGGGAGAGCAGCAGGGAGTTGGAGCTGGGGGCTCAGAGGATGGACCGGCCTCCCTTCAGGACCTCACTGTCTGCCTATTGCTAGTTATTAAATACCAGGAGAAAAAAAAAATAGGGAAAAATGCCCCAATGCTCTGACCACCCCCCAGGCACGCCTGGGGAAGGAAATAGCGAAGGTGCAGATGGGGGGTGGTCGCCCCCAGCCCCACCGCGCTTGGCTGGCCTTGGCAGGCTCCGTTCAGCTGGAAATGCCCAAGAGCCAGCAGAGCAATGGGAACGGGAGCTGGGGAGGGGGAGAAGATGATGACAACGTTTTCCATATATGCAAATGCATCCACACAAGATACCCAGAGGGAGACAAAACAAAGAGACCTCAAAGAGGCTGGCTCTGAGACCCGCACAAAGCCAGATACCTCCGCACACCTACGGTGTTTGCACGTGAGGACCTGTGCAATGCAGGATGCAATGTTGCCCAGAGGTTCCCCCCAGTCTGAGCAGATATCAACCCAAAGAAAGCCTGGTGGAGGAGCCCAGTGAAAGCTGCAAAGCCAAATGCCACAATCCCACATCCTCCTACACAAACAGATGCACCTTAGGAGTACAGAACTATTCCTGTCCTTTAGCTTAGTCAGAGAAGAGAAAAGCTGTGATGCAAACCCACATGAGCCCTGCCTTGGTGGGCAGAGGTAGCTCTGCTCCTCCGACACTGCTCCTGCAGTCGGATCCACCCCCTAGACCTTTGTGTGCTTTCCATAAGAGGAAAGCTAGGAGATTCCCGGACATTACTATAAACAAGGCCGGGCAAAATGTCACACAGAAACCCAAGAACATACATGAGGCGAAAATTTTCTTTCCCACAACCATCGCAACAAAACAAAAGTCACCTGTGCAAACATTTCTGCTTAAAAAAGGGAAACTACTGCCAAGTAAGCAAATCTGTGCTTTTTATCCAAACAAGTGGTTGTGAGCAGTTTTATTGCCACATTCCTGTGCCCCAATACACAGGGATAAGCACTCGACACACAGCGACACACAGGGACTTGGGAACAGAGCTGTTGTTTTAATAGGGCAATGAAGACAGCGAATGAAATAAAACCCTACAGAGATCAGCTTGCAGAACTCAAGGCTGAGAAAATCTATTTGATGGTGAAAGGAAACAAGGACACTCGTGATTCTGCTCTCATTTCCATGCTATAAATTTGGGCAGCTTTTAGTGAACGCAATTAAATCCTCACTTAGGATTTAACCTGGTGAAGCTGAGGGCAGACCTTGCTACAAGACCCACCTCTGGGCTCTTCCCCTCAACTTACTCTGCAGAGGCCAGCAGGAGCTGTGAGACAACTGAGTGAAAAAGCAAGGGAATTCATAGATCCCTGCCAATGTAGCCATTTCAAAGCCCCCTTCAGCTCTGTCTTGCCTGTTTTCTCCTTCCCCAGTGATTTGCCGCTTTGCTGATGGAGCTTTGGCTGCAGGGAACACTCAGTACCAGCCTGGCAAGCACAGAGACTCAATAGTATCTGGGCATCTCCTTCCCTTTGCCTCTAATGGGAACTGAAAACCTCAGCAAACCCCCAACACATCCACTCCCTGCCTCTGGTAGCTGATCCTTCCTTTCCAATACTCTTAGGGTCTCAGTGGGGATCCCATGCAAGACTCTTGCAAGAAACCCTGCAAGACCCTCTGTTATTAACATCTCTTTGACTATTCTTTACATTTTCCTTTATTCTAAGACAGGGCTTAGAATTTCAAAGGCTTTTGCCCACCAGCGCAGTTTAACACACTGAGTTTCCCAAGCAACAAGTGATAGAACTCCTCACCTACTTGTACCACACAGGTAAAGTGACCTCAGGGCTGTGACCTTAAATCCACACATGCTATTCCCCGTGGATGTTGAGAGGTGTAAATCTCAACATCTTATTAAACAGATCACTCAGAACAGATTGCCTCACAACATAACTTTTCGGCTGGCCACTACCCACGAGCGGATGATTTTACATGACATTTATTCATGCAAATTGCCAAGGCTGTAGTCTGGTTACCCAGCAAGAGCATAAAAATTTACAGTTTAGATGCATAAATGCTGGCACCATGAGAGAAGACATGATGAGACTGGAAACACATCCCTGGGTTTCACATAGAGTGCAAGAAAACTTAGAGGGAGTCCTCATCAGATGGGGGTTTATCAGGAATGACCCCCCCCCCCCAAATGATCCAGGGGAGGCAGAGAAAGGCATGTGCAAGACTGCAGGGGCTACAGAGAAATGAACTTCTCCTGCTGCATGTGCAGGAACCTGCCATGGGGAGAGCACACGCAACATTTTACGTCACTCACAAAGCCTACTCTGTCCAATAAAGTGGGGAGGTAAAACAAAGCATGAAATCCAGGCATAAATTAGCATCCCTCTAGTCTAGCTTTATTTGTGCTGCTGCTGCTGTGGATTAGCATCTAGCTGGCTGACAGGCTGATAGGCAGACAGAAACAGGGAGAAATAAAAAAAAAAAAAATCAGTAGGTGTCTTTTTTTCCCTATGGTTCCTGGGACGCCTGCCTTCAAAGTGCAGGCAGTGTTCATCCCTTTAGGACCCAAATTCTTCCATCGTCCTGTGACAGCAATAGGCTCTGCAGGAAAGCAAATCCCCCTGAGATATTTGTGCCTGCACTCTGTGGAGCCGGCACCCGTCATCTAACGCAAGCCCAGTGCGAACCCGTCACATCCTCAGCCGCCATCCCTCCGGCATCCACAGCTCCACTCTGCAGAGAGCCACAGAGCCCCGGGAGCAGCTCCGGTGTGGGGCTGGGAGACCTTGAGGACAGCACCTCGCCACAGGCACACACAGGGAGCAGACGCCTCGGGATTAGCTCTGGATCATGTTCACTCTCGCTTAGGGCAGCTGCTTCCTTCACTGCTTGCAGCCACGGCTGGGTTTGGTACCTGATCCCAGATGACATGACCGGGATCACACGCCGGCATCTCCTCTCAGTTTGTGTCAGAAATGTGTCACTGCCAGCTCCTCGGGCAGGAGGACCTGCAG
Organism: Corvus kubaryi; assembly: GCF_017639235.1. NCBI lineage: Eukaryota > Metazoa > Chordata > Aves > Passeriformes > Corvidae > Corvus > Corvus kubaryi. The sequence goes on along the minus strand of NW_024581859.1, from coordinate 11,986 downwards.
AGAGCTTCCATCGGGCTGACACACAGCCTTCCGCTCCTCAGGGCTGCATGGCAAAATGAGTGGTCGTCACCGGAGACATCCCTCCTCTCAGGGCTTGGTGGCCTCGTGCCCACCCACCCTTTCCAAGCACAGCCATGAAAACACAGCACTAAAGAGGTGCCAGTCCTGACAGCCACCACTTTGGTCTTTCCCAAACCAGCCCTGGCAAAGGACGCGTTTCTGCCCTAGCAACTTCAGGCAGCAAAGAGGAGCTGGGAAGCTCCTGACTTGTGCACAAACTGGGGCAACAACAGCAGTAAACTTGACCGTGATCAGAGTGAACTGCAAAGCCCATCTCCACCCTCACTGAGCCATTCAGAACTTGGCTGTGCTCTCAGGTCACAGGAGATTTCTAGTCCTTGCCTGTCTTTTAAGGAGCCAAACACAGAGCTCAGTTTTTAGGCTATGGAAATCAAATTTTCAGCCATTTGCAAAGGTGGCCTAGAAAACACAGACTAATTCTGCACAGCCATAAAGCGAGTCCCTCAGGAGTACAGCATGCAGTTCGAACACCCCCGTGTCCCTCTGCCTGCCACCATGACTCTCATTGAGTGGGTCTGATCAGAGGATGCCGGTGTGAAAACTCCCCAGGATGCTGAGAATCCCTCCTCGGCAGAGCCCTTGCAGCTCTCAGCCAAGTGTACTGGCCCCACTGATCACTGGTGCCACAATCCCAGTAGATTGGTACTGGCATTGGAGCATGGAGCAGGCAAAGCCTTGCTTGTACAGCAGGCACCTGTGGCCAGTTCTGCTCGCTCCATGCCCAAATGGGTCAACACAGGCAGGTTTTCCCCAAAGGAGGCAGAAGGGCACTTTGCAGGGCTTCGAGACAGCTGCAGCTGGAAATAGCCCAAGCAGAAGAGATCTATCCCTGTTCCTCCAGCCACGCCTTCCCTGGAGTGCTCAATCCAATTCCGGAATAAAGCACACCATCACCACCCTCATCCCACTGCACCCAGCAAGACAGTCCCCTCCACATCCACGCACCCACAGAGGTATCTATGGAAACATCCCATAGCATCAGTAGGGCGGTTTCTTTTAGGGGCTAGGAAGGAAGGGAAGAAGGATGAAGAGAGCGTAGAAACCGGAGCCTTTATTTCCCAGCACTCAGCCATGTTGTTAATTAGGTAGAGAGACCAGCCACTTCCTACCACATCCTCAAGCTCTTGCAGCAAGAGCAGGCACTCCTTTTGTCTCTGTCCTTTGGGGATGAGAAGGAGGCAAGGAGGCAGAAGTCAGACAGAGCCTACAGAAATGCAACAAGCTGCAGGAAGGATTTTTCCTTTGCAAGGGGATGGGCGCCTGATGGGTTCCCCAGCCAGCACTTATCTGTGTGAACCATTTGTTTCCTCTCCAAGCTCTCATCTTGCTCTGACACATCACCCATTCACCTGATTGCAAGCAAAATGAGTCAGATGGGTCCCAGCCTTGCACCCACTCATAAGCCCTCTATTTCTACTCTGCTCCTCAGTGCCACACCTTCAGAAAGCTCAGCCTGGGGACTGTGCAGGACCACAACTGCCTTCAAAGCTTGTACAAGTCCAGACTCACACATGCAGTTTGCCTTTCATTCTGAACAGCTCCAGTTCAACTCTGCATAAGATGTATTAAAACTCACACTGGCAACAGCACATTCAGCCAAGCGGCCACTGGGACCAAAGCAATACCTAGGAAATGTATCACAAATGGACTGAAGGAGCACATTCCCTTGACTCACTGGTCCAAGTGGCGACTTGGGACATGTCTGCAGCAGCCTGGGGAGACCCTGCACAGTCCCATGAGGACACCACAGAGACAGCATCTCCTCCTCTGGCTCTTAAGCAGAGTCTTCGGCAGCGCTGCACACAGCATGTGACCTCTCAGTTAAAGCAAGGACCAAATAAATTTTAAAAAGCATTTTTTTTCTGAGTCCTGCCACATGGAAGTCAAATACTGTTTTTCAAGCTGTTCCCAGAATGAGACAGAGCCAAACATGTCCACAGGCACAGCCAGTCTGTGTCTGTACAGCCTTGTTCCTACCACCTTCATTAACACGTACAGAGATGTGCATCCCTCACTTGTGAACAAGGTGCCAGGGACCAACATCACCAATTATTACCTTCCAGACCATAGACCTCTGTGTCCAAGGTTCTCTGTGCCCAGGGCCACACAACAACATCTGGGACCACTCCTGAGGGTCCTCAGTACGTTTAGGGGCTTAAGTGAAGTCCAAGCCAGCCACTATCCAACCCAGTGTGATCCATGACACTCTCTTTTACTCCCTGTTCGGTGTTATGCAGCATCCTGCACTGTCAGCCTTAAGCTTTGAGTCTCAATCCCCAAAATTGCTAAGACTCATTCCAAAAACCAACTATTTGGAGGGGGTTTTTTTTCAGACTGATCATGCCCAAGCCCTACAAAGTCTTTGACTTATTTCCAGAGTTTTCACTGCAATTAAGATGTCCCTAAATACATTTCTTGTTAGCATAATTCTATTAATTTTAAGTGAGAACTGAGACTTTTAAGCAGTCCTTGATTACAGTTGCTGGGGGTTTGCAACAGACACCCCAAATCCCAAGGTTTGTTCTAAAACCTCAGTGAATTATTCTAGTCCAGCCTTGCCAGCTGCTCTTCTACCCAAAAGGCACCTTCCCTTGAGAGCAGGATAGTAGAAGAAGGGAAGAAAGCTGGAAAACAGCCATTTCTGGGACTACAAATGAAATCAGGAGGAACAGTCCCAAAAGCCTCTCTTAGCCTTGGCCACCAGCAGCAGCTACTCGGGAAGCTCCCACCAAGTGAGAGCCAAAGGAAGAGACACACTGATCCTGCCTTGCTAGATTTTATGCCAAGCTTGTCAGCAAGGCATGCTCAGCTTTGGCTGCCCAGGAAATGCAAACCTCTCCTTTGTGTGGCTTTCTGGACACCTCCCGCTGCCCTTGCTAAATCCCAAAGCCAGCAGCATCCCTTGCAAGGTGCACGCCATGCCAGAGGCAGCAAAGACGTGCTCCTCGCAGCCTCCTGGCTCCAGGCCTTCTGCCAACACCGTCCCAACATGGGGCACGCAGGCAAAAGAGCTGCCGGAGGAATCCACGCCAAGCGGCGCTGAGCACGACCTTTCTGCTTTACAATGGTAACCTGAATCCTAAATACTGGATTTCTAGGCACGCATTAAAGCCATGAGACAATGGAGACGGCGAGGCTGGGGCTGGCTGCAAGCCAGCTCCGTGCCGGCCCCGCCAGCGCCCGATGTTTCCCATTTCCTTCTTTTTTTGCCATGGCAGATAAGCAAAGTCCCCCTAAGCCAGGAGGCAGGTGCACAAGCTCACCCCTGACTTGGGGACCGTGCATGACTCACCCCCCGGAGAAGGTGGATTCCCAAGAAGACCCAGAGAGGTGGTTGCCTTCCTTTCTCCCTCTCTCTCTCATATGAGCATTGCTTCTCCTTTAATTGGTTTCATTCATGGCGGCCCTTTGCTAAATGTAATTATGCCAGGCTCTCTCCATCTGTCTGCGTTCAGGAAGAGCCATCGCTCTCACCGTTTTTATCTTCAATCTTTATTTCTGCATTAATCCCCACTCTGCAGCTCACATGTACAACAATGTCCAGGACCTCCTGAGGACATACAGGCACAGAATGAAGAGCAGGATTTGTCCCTGGGTCTCTCCTGGCTGGAGGACATTTTTTCACAGGGAAAGCCCCATACCTCAGTCACTCTGTAACATCTACATCTCTCAATGATACCTGCACAAGCCAGTCCTTTTGCAGACACTCAAGAGTTGTCTGGGAGCCCAGGCAAGAGGAGACAGCTTGATTTTGTCTGCATCACAGAGCTGTCTCTGGCTCTGCCCTGTCTTCCAAGCCCGGTACATAAAGGTAGCAAGATGCCTGCTTATGTTGACATGGACCGCTTTTCACATGGAGAAAGCATTCAGTCCCAAACTACCACGCTCATTTTCCTTCCCAGGAATGCACAGGGTGAACACGGCTGAGCACAGGGATTAACAAACCCCAGCTCTGCAAGGGCAGCTCATAGCTGCATGGCTGAGGCTGCAAAGCGCCCAATGCACCTAGAAGGATTTCATTCCTCAGGATTCATTACCCAAGGTCCTTACACCTTCCTCAGCCAGGGTAGGTAGATCTTGGGGGGAAAATACAATGCTAAAGGAGCTGTTGGTTTATCAAGAGACCAAACCCAGTGACACAGACCCTGGGCAACCAAGCACCATCTGGTGACCACCGGCTCCCGACACAATAGCCCACGTTGGCATGTTTATGATAGAGACCAGAGGCGGATTCCCATTATCCCCATCAGATCCTGTGATGTGGTTTCAGGAGAAGGACCATGAGAAGCAGATGGGATGGCAGAAGAGAAAAGAACGCCGCGAGACAGACAGACAGGAGAGATTTATATGAAGCTAAAGCGCATACCCATAAACATGGGATAAGTAAATAGCATGTAAGTATGAAATTAAATGCAGGGAATCCATGGCATCCAGTAATCAGTCAAATATCTCCTTCACCTCTTTTTCAGTTTATCATCAGCATTTTAAAATGAGATATTTATGCCAATAAGTAAGCCAGTTGTATATTGTAACCCTGCAAATATTGGCTTGGATCTGAGAGATTCGTCCCGACAGACAATTCATTTTTACAGTTATTTTTGGACTCCCGGCTTTCGTGGAACACCGGCTCTCTGTGTTGGATTTTATGCCCCTGAAATGTATTTACAATGCATGGCATCTGTATTGTGCATTACACACTTAAATCATTGCATATCATTCATCGCTTGTAAAAAAAAATATTGCAATATCCTGAAGCTCTGAATACTCAAATTCAAAATATAACTGCTGCATTTTCAGAGTAATGCTATAAAATAATGTTGTATTTTTAGATAAAGGAGGGAAAATTGATCATGAGGAACATGGATTCCCAAGATCTGGGAAGAAGGGGAGTTTGGATTTCGCAACACAATAAATGGGAAAAAAATAAAACTAAAAGCTGAAAAACCCACAAAGGTTTATTTTCTAAACAAGAACATGGAAACATTTTGTCACTTAAACAAAGGGAGGAGGGCGGGGGAGGCTCCGCATCCTTGGCTTGCTCTCTGCAATGGACAAATACTATCAGAAACAAAAAGCATGGCATAGTTAGCAGGAGCTCAGCGCTTTAGAATTAATGGTATGTATTTAAGTTCCTTTTAGGGGAAGCCTTCTGCAACTGGGGGGGGGGGGAAATTCATGGTTTTAAAGGCTTCTGTCATTGCTGCCTACAAGCAGAAGAGAAAGGCACTTTCTTTGTCATCCGGGGGTTTATGGCAACACCTTAATATGTCCTTTTCATAGGTGAAGCAAGGCGCACAAAGCAGCCGCGTGCCAACGCGTCCCCCCCACCACCGGCAAAATAAATAAATGGAGGAACGCGGGGACGGCGGCCGTCGTAATCCCTCGGCAAAGAGGCAGTGAGGATGGTCTGGTGGGGTAAATATCGCACGTCTCCTGCCAAACCCCGCGTGGGCTATTGTCCTGCCACCCCTTTTAGATGTCATTAAGGATTTTTCGCATACAACCAAACGAGCGGAGGGGATGAACGCGCTTGCTTCTTCCCCACCAGTTGGAGAAGCCATGACGAGGCGGCTGGGAGCCGGCGCAGGGAAAACACAGGGCAAATTAGGAAGTATGTTAATTCAGTTAATATCACAGAGGGGCTGGCGGGCGGTGGGGGGGAGGTGTGCGCGCAGATTTTCCGCCCGAGGAAGGAGGTGGCAGAGAAAGAACTGGGGCATGCCAGCTCCCGTTATTGTTCTGCCTTCATCGGTAATTAGCAAGATAAGGAGGGGACGGCGTGAGGGAGGCAGCGTGGCGAGGACAAGGCAGCGCTGCACCCCACCTCATGCCCATGCGGCCATCTTACAGGCGGCGCTCGCCTCCCGCAAAATGGCCGCCGGGGCCCACGCTGCCTCAGGCCCGCAGCTGGCCCATCCCAGCGGGTTCCCCTCTGCCAGCCCCGAGGCAGTGGGCACCCAGGAGCAGTGGCAGTGGGAAAAGGGGGCCCCAGGAGAAAAGGAGTTGCCGTGGCGGGCCAGAGTGCGCTGGCAAGCGGCCATCTTAGCCTGGGCCCTGCTCGCGGTGCCAAGGCGCTGGGCACGCAGCACTCCCACAGCTCTTTCCCCAGCCCTCCTGGCTGGAACAATCTTGGTACACTTCTCCTTCACCAGGCAGCACACATTGCCTGGGCCCTGCTTGTGCCCACTGAGGCGGCTGTGCCCTTGTCACGGCATTCCCCTCGGACATGAGGGGGCTTATCCCCACATGGGCAGCCGCCTGCCTCAGTGTGTCCCAGTGAGTTCTGAAGGCTGCCAGGCACTGGACTGGCCCTGGAAGACTCAGCCTGGACAGATAGAGCATTCTGAGAGCTACAAGGCAAGATGTCACCTGTCCATCCATCAGTGAGTTACGGGCAAATTATTCCTTTCTCCTGGCCAAAACAAAATAAATTCCAAACCAAAACTGCAGAGATATCCGTAAAGAAGAAGTGAGCTTCCTAAACCTTAATTTAACACAGATTTAAAACAAGGTCAGTTATAAAACGCATGGTTACACAGACGACACAGACAAAGCTACAGACACATTTCTCACTCCATGGGAGCTTTACAGTGGACATATCAGTGTTGCTCAGTTCTCCAAATGAGCAACACCAAATATCAACCAAGGAGCCCTCATCTCTGATCTCGGGCTGCCCTCAGGACAAGACCAGCAATTCCTGACACTAAAGCAGTATTTGGGAAGCAATTCATGTGTCTTTAGCCATGATGGGACTATTTCACACAGTGCAATAGGCACACGACGCACACTGAAAATTCGGCATCTGCTCCAGTACTCTGTGGAGAACCAGAGGGTGATTGCAACCGCATGCGGGCAGGGCCATGTTATACATCTCAGCAAGACAGTGAAACATAAGGGATGGCAGGCTAGCTGCTCCGCTCCAGGGTTGTCTACACGGAAAACCACACCATTATAATGACAGCGCTATAGGTCAACTGCTGCTGCTCCTCGCCACGCTGGTGCACATCTCCACTCTTAAACTGGCTTTCTCCAGTTTAGCTTAAACTGCTTCCAGCGTGACATCACTGGTATACAGGAGAGTCCTGCCTTCTGCTAAAGTAAATATCCACGGAGGTTGTACACGCACAGCTCCTTGCTTTAAAATCCGCCCCCCAAACCGTACGTCTGTAGCTAGACCTGCCCTTCGGCTAACCTTTCTGTACTCCACACACTCCTGGGCTGTTCACAGTGCCCGTGAAACACTATTACACCCTGCTTCCCTTGGGTGCTAATCCTGCTTGTCAACCCAAAGGCAGAAGCAGACGGTGGCTTGGCATTTTGATTACGTTGTGATCTGTTTGAACCTTCCAGACTCTTTTGATGTCTGTGCAAATTTGAAAGGGGGAGCCTTCATCCCCCACAATGAAACTCTGCTATTGCATGGTGAACCATCTCGGGACTCCTATGTCCATAGCCATTGCTAGATTTGAAGCAGGGAGGGGAGTTGCAGCTCCTCCAGGAAGAGTCTGAATTTCAGAGTAACCAGTTCTGGCCCTGAGCGGAGAACACTACGGGGACAGCGTGTTGCTCTTCAAACAAATGCATGCGTAGGGGAGTGTGCGCATGCACAGAGACACCAAATTTATACAAATAGATGCATTCATAGGAAAATGCAAATAGCATCCTCTTCCATCCTAGTCTCCCTTCGAGCTCCTGACATCCCAAGGTTTCAGAGGAGTACAACGGAGCCTCAGATCAAACATTAGCCCTGCGGGGGTTCCCTCAGGGAAGCAGCCATGCACTGGGGTCTTTTCCCCGCTTCCATGTGAGGTTTCCCGACCCGGTCTTCCATGGGTGCTCAGTTCTGACACGCGTACGACACACGCGTGCGCATGCAGAGCCTTGCTAAAAGGTGCTCTGGGAATTGAGCTCCACTTCCTCTTTCTCCTGAATCAATTGTCATAAACCAGCTTTTGTTTTATTCTTAACAAAGCAACAGAAATAATCTCCACACACAGCCCTTGCCACTCCCACAGCCCTGTCCTTTAACAGAACAAGCTGTCCAGGGCCCCCGAGGACATGGGCACAGGGAGACAGCAGGGTAAGAAAGACCAGGAGAGGCTGCTTTCTGGTGCACAGAAATCCACCGCTCCTCTCTTGAGCCCATGGCTAGCAGGCAGAGAGGTGGCAGGATGGGAAGGAGACTGGATGGTAGGCAAGGAACTCCCAACCTCCCCAACCCAATCTCCAGCTGTTCCCTTCATCCCCTGCCCACTGAAGTACCCACTTTCAACCTGCATTTTACCTAACACTCTGTTTCTCTTGCTCTTCGGTACCAGTAAGAGGTGACTCCTGCAGCACCACTGCAGCAATCAACGGGCTGACGTGCAACCTGTGACAGCCCGAGCTCTGCCTGCCTGTGGCAAAGCCCTGTCTCCACCATGGCCAAGGACTCATCCCTCCTCCTCCTCCTCCCATCCCACATACCCAGTTTCAGGACTCAGACACATATGGAGACATTTCTTGATGAAACCTATCAGTGGGTGAGTGGCAGCTGAGCAGGTACTGAGCAAGACATGGGGCCAGACAGCAGCCAGGGGGGAAGGCAGCGGGTGGAGGGAACGTGCCTCAGGAGGAATACTCACAAAGGGCTGCTTTCATTAATAAAACATTCCCCCCTCGGTTGCCTTTTGATTTGGGTGTAAGAATTAACCCCATCTGCCCAACAGCACGCTACCTACCAAGTCATCTCTGCTGAGGAGGGCCGTCTGACGTATCCACTCAATTGCCTTGCTTCCCACTGCCCGCACTCCTTGGCGGCCCAGACCCCTCCAAACAGCTCACCAGCCTCGCTGGGTCTGCCCTATGGAAGAGATCCTCTTCCCACAACATAGATTAGACCCAGTGAAAATAGGCTTAGTGAAAATACCATTTCGCTATTAATGCCACCCATCCCACCCCTCCCAGCTTCACACTCTCACACCCAGAAAGATTATAACAAATCCTGGTCACCTTTTGCCCCTGCTAACTACTGCTCCAGTCTTTGCACTGCATGCCTTCTACCACGAGTAGAGAGCTGGGCACAGGGAGTACTTATATATACACACACACATCTCTCCAGTCAGCACTGGAGGCGTTCAGCTGCACAACACACATCTCCCTGCACAGCATCTCGCCTTGTCACAATACCCCAACCATCCCTCTCCGCTGTAATTGCAGCGCCTGGTCCTTGGGCATCAGCAGAAAGTTGCAGCAAATCCTGCGTTGGTTAAAGCACAATCTGTCCATTCAAAATTGGTGGGGGGTTGCTTTTAAATCACTGAGACATTTCTATTCCCTTTCTGTTTCAAGTAAAACTGAGATGCAGAGATGCCTTCGAACCGACAGCCCCTTCATTTTTCCAGAGGTGTGTTTTAATGAGTGACTCGCCTTCCAAAAAGGGGCCGGCAAAGGGGAAGGACGGCAGATTCTCCACACAAATTCAATAGCTGGTAGGTTGCCATGGGCTAAAGCATTTCTTTGCACACATGAAGGGAAGGGACTCCACAGCACTAAGGGTTTTGCTTCCCATGAGTTATAGCTCTACCCTTCAAGAGCGGAATAAATGCTTTATCCCATTGCAGCCTGCGATGTATTCTACATAGATGGATTGATTTCCCCTATTGTTCTTAATAAATCCTGGCGCATGAAGAAACTCACTGCACAGCCATTTTTCCTGCCTTGTTCTACCTTGCAGAAGTAATAAGGGTCAGATGTGACTGCAGTGAGAAGCAAAGGCCATACGCGAGGCAGTGCTTTGCTGGAAGCAGTGGGTGTGCTTGCAGGGGCTTGATGGGTGCAGGCAAGCAACTCCCTTTTCCCTGTTTATTTCCCCTTTGAGTCGAAGCTGAGGAAAAGGGGAACCATGACTGGGTACCGCAGCATTGGCACGGCTCTGACAGGAGCAGCCGCTCCACAAGCTGAGCCTACACAAGCCCCCCAGGTCTGCACAGGGAAAGGCAAGGCTCTGGTCCTCTCTGACTGGAGCTCTCAAATGTGAGAGATAAGTACTTATTGTATTGTCTGATAAATACAGGGCTGAGAACTGCACCACTGTAGAACCTTCCTGAGCACACCCAGCTCTCTGTCGTGCCCAGTCCATAAGACCTGCCCCCGCCCGTGTCCCAGATGAGAGGAGTCCTCACCACCAGCACTGGGGCACCTCTGGTTTTTTGTTTGTTTGGGATTTTTTCAAATCAAAATGCCAAACCAGCCCCCTCTCGATGACTCCCAATGGCACAACTCAGACCCCAGATTGTTGTTAAAAGGTTCTCTCCCTCCCTGCCATCTTTTCTACTCACAAGGTTGACACCCATCCTCTTTTCCTGCTCCAGGAGGGTGTTTGCTGGACACAGCTTCGCTGGTGCCCAGCAAGGAGGCACTACTGGACTCCAAGAAGCAGGTGGCTCTGCACAATCCTGCCTTGGCCACCTGCCTCTGGCTCCGTCCAGACTCCCTGGATTATCGCTGCTGGTCTTCTCTAGCAGCAGCTAACAACTGGCCCTGTTTCAAAAGCCTGGCTGGGAATTTGGCTGTGGGAGGGAGGGAGGGATCAGGTAAAAGAGCTGGTCTCCCATGCATGAGTTGGACTCGATTCTTCAGCAAGAATTCCAGGGACTCACCTCTCCTTGCTCAGGTGGAGACGTCCCAGCCCTTCCCAAGGCATCCCACTCCACGAACTCTCAGTCAAATCTGATTAAGGAAAAGAGAATTTGTCTCAATTAGAAAGAGGTTCCCATGGACGGATGTCAAGTAATTACTGCATGTCACTCACGTTTGGAAAAGGGACCTTAAATTTGGGGCCGTGCAAACTTGCACTCACAATGGCAAGTGAGTTACAGACCTTGGCATGCTCCAGAGCATACGTTGTGCGGATGCTTTCAAGCCCGTCCCTCGGCTGAAATACACCCAGCCACGTAAAATACAGCCAGACACAACCCCGTTCTCTAATAAGGAAATAAAGCCGAGTGGACCTGCATTGCCAGAGCCCAGAGAGCAACACTGTCTCTTTAATTTTTTCCCTGGCTATCTCATCCTTTGCACAAACTCTTTCCTCCCCGTGGCTTCTTCCAGCCTGGTGGGCAAAGTGGGAAAACATCATTAGGGAGGAAAAATAATTTAGTTTGTTAATCAGTATCCAGTGGTGGGAAACAAGAAAGACAGAGAGCTGGGCTGGCGGTTAGGGCTTAGGAAGGGCCAGCACAAAGCCCACCATTCATGACATCTGGGGCTGGGATTCTCATTGAATTAAACAGACACAAAGAGCAGAGGCATTTCATGCTCTCTTCACAAGAATTATCATATCTCCCTGGCACTAGGAAACCTTCAGCATGGGAGAGGGGGAGCGAGAGAGAGAGGGGAAAGCGGGCAGGCTGGGTAGAAATATGGGGCAGGGTAGAAGAGGCTTTGTTCCAGGGTTGGATTTATGGATGGGATGCGGCGCGTTGCTTTGCGGGGAGAGACAGGGCCCTGGCGCGCTGGGTCTAATAAGAATCAGCAAATGTGAAACAGGGGGCCCCTGTGTACCATGAAGCAGGGAAACCCGCGTTTGACAAGCCAACAGAATAACCGCTCGCGTCTCAAGGCTGTGGAAGGATGCTGACGTTCCTACGAGATGTGTCGTCTTGCGTGTGTGTCAGCGAGGAGGGGGAGAAGGGGAGAGGCGAGGAGTATAAACAAGAGACCAGGCAGCATCGTTCAGTCATGAAAATTAATTAGCTGATGTGCAAACCATGGCTGCCTCTTCCCACTGCCCTGCAAGCATTCCCCATAAAGCTATGGTGCGTGTGGACCCTGTGACTGGGAATGACAGGGGCAGATTAGGCAGCTCCTTGGGACACCAGCCTGGCAGCAAGAAACCCACAGCCCGTGCAAAAAAGGTGAGGAG
>NW_024581858.1:0-32644 GCF_017639235.1 Corvus kubaryi | reverse complement strand
CATCAGAATAAGCAATGGAAGTGTATGAAGGAGAATTTCCCAGCACAAAAAGCCCAGCATCTGAGAATTGCTGAGATGTTATCTCTGACCTACTTTGCTCAAAGTGCCGTAGAGATATCTACACACAGGCATCCAATTATTTGTTGAAATCAACAAGTACTTTTGTGCTACACAGAATTAGTACAAGTTAAAAAAGAGAGCAGAGCAGGATGATAGGTGGAAAGAAGTGTTCTTTCTGTAGCATTTGCTAGCACAGGAATTGATTTCACAAACATGCTCATCCAAGCAGTGTAGTTCATTCAGTAGAGCGTCAACTCCCATCAAAGAGTCATTCTTAACTTGGGATCAGCATGCCCATAACAGCAACAAATGAACGGAAAAGAGCAGAATAGTTCTTTAGAAACAGCCCAGCTGTCTCCTGCATCCGACACTGCCACATACAAATGTTTTCATTGAAGGGGAAAAAAATGCTAGCCCTGAAGCTCAATGCCACAGTTAAAAATGGTCATCAAACCCCAAAACCTACCATGCAAACTGGGGAACTGAAGACATTAGGCACACTCTCAGAGAAGGCCACACCGAAAAAGGACACTTCTGGAGTTCTTATAATATTTTCATAAGCAACGTGCCTAACAAAGGATTTTACAAGGCAATAAAACACTCTGCTAGGTAATTAAATTCTTCTAAGCTGGCTCTTGCAAGCCGCATGGTTTATTACAAGGAGAGCTATCCCAAGGGATTAACAAATGTCATGTTGAATACGAGAAACACTATATTTTTTTTTTGCTTCTCTGAAACCTTGTGAAACATTAAAAGGGTTTGAGAGACAAATTTAGAACAAAGTGATTTAGGGAGAATAAGTCCTACCTAGAGTGTTCCAGTGAATGGTGTGGTACAGTATGACAGGAAGGGTCACTTTTACCTTAAGAGCAGTTAGTCTCACTTATAATGAGAAAGTCCACTCTGGTGCAAAATTTAGCTCAGTTAGTGTGCATATATGAAATTTGTTACCATTTATGGGATGATAATGTCTTTTTCTCTGATCTGTGAAAATTAAAACCTTGACCAACGGAAAATACGGGGGGCTTAGTAAACAGCAGCATCTGTACTATAAGACACTACTTCTTAGAACAGCTCTGTACCTTGGATAAACTCTTGAGTGAAAGAGAAAAAAGACAAAGTTTTTATTTTGTCTGATTAAAAAATAAACAAACCAATTGTTTTTGCTAAATCAAATTTTTTGGTCAGTCTGGAAAGAAATTCAGTTTAATCTTAAAAAATTACATCCCAGACCCTGAGAAACAGACAGTAAAGAGAGAGAAATATTACTAATTTCTTTAATATTTACTAGAAAAAATATAATTAAAATAATACTAGAGTAGAAAAAATAATTCTCCATCTGAAACCACTTATGGTATCCTATTTGCTTGCAGAAACAAGATTAAAAAGGCCCATTATTACCAAAACCTCAACATTTAAACAATGCAATTTCCAGATTCTTACAGTAAATTCTGTTGCTGTAATCAACCAAAGATTTCCACCAACTGCTAACCAGGAGGAAAGACTCTGAAACCTGCATTTCTCAGAGTAGGATTTGTTAGTCCTCTAAATACCTACCTTGTTCTTGTGGAAAGATATGATCACCAAGTGAAAATAAAACAACAGGGCAGACAAAGAGTACAGCACATGCAGTAAAATTAATAGAAATTTGAACTGAATACTGGGTTAAGTTTTTGTTTGTATAAGAGTAGGATACTGGTTGGTCATTTTTTTTTTTTTTAAGAGGTAGATTCACAAAGGCATCTTAAGATTTAATGTCTAAACCCAAAGCCAAAGTACCCTGCCACCTAACAGCATTCTCAACCAGAAAACTGCCAACTGCATTCCCAGTGTCAGCGGATTTCAGCTCCTGTCCTGCAAACCCATCAATAAACAGGGAAGGAAGCCTTTTGCTATTGAAGCTTATTAATCCCTTATGAATTAAATTCAACTTAATGATCTGCAAAAGAAGAAAATTGAAAAATTGCTGCTCTCTATATATCTTGGAGGTGTTATCAACCTGGAATAATATCTACAAGAGTCAAATTTTGGACAAGGATTACCCAAGCTGCCCCTTAGGAAATCCTAAGGAAAAGTATGCACATACCATCTTTAGGGGGTCAAAAAGCATGGGCCATATGAGGACAGAACTAAATAATGCCTGCTTTCCTTAGGATTTATTTCTGACAATATTATTAAGGTCTTTGAAAAGAAATGGAATTATAATTTTTTTTCTCCTGTGGGTGTGACACCTGAAGTGTCTCTGTCCCTACTGGATCCTGTAATCTTTAATAAGAAAGTGGAGACATCGTACAAATTTGAAATGTTCTTCTCTACCTGTTTTAATGGACTTTGCAGAAGCACAGTATCTTTGAAATTATTATATTCAGTCCTAGCTGAATTTAGCTAATAGGTTTGAAATTTGTCATTACCACTGTCAGGCTTAAGCAAAATTACATGCAGAGGAATATATAGAGTGGAACCCATCAGCTTTAGTTAGTAGGAGCCAAGGTTGAAGGCACTTAAATAGTCATGGCAGAAGGGACAAGCTGTCTCTTTCCCAGTTCAGCACTGAAATGACAGCTAGTTACCTTGCTCCCTCCTGTTAGGCTACAATCGCAAGTTCTGATGGTGTTATCCCCAAACACAAATAAAGGATATCAATTATTTACTAAAATATGCAAAACGAGAGCCTTTGTTCTCATGAGCATAAAATGAACGGGGAGAGCACCACACTAGGACTCTCAGCAAATACACCTGCAAGAGGTGACACTCTGTACCATGATATATGGTGCTGCTGTTGCTGTTGAGATAGGATTCAACCAGCGGGGCCTGCTCCTCCGAATGTTTCGTCCGGCGCGTCCGTGCCCGACTGTCCACGTTGGACTGAACCATCAGTGGCTCCTGGCGCTTCTTTTTCTGCTTCTGTTCTAGCAGTGCTCTCTGGAGAAAACACAGAGAAAAGCATCTGTTACTGACCTCCAAACAGCAGCAAACTACGATGGAAAACACTGGTCAACTTTACACCTTCCCCAGCAGTTGGCAAGCTGGATATTGGGATGTCGGGTTATATGAAATCTTTCCAAAAAGCCACAACCAACCCACTGCTGAAACACCTTCTGCTGAAAACAGCAAATAATTAAAATACATTGTTCTGAGCAGCCTACCAGCTGTCAGAGCTTGCTTGGAAATAACCTTTGGGAAAACAACAGTGTGAGAAAACTGGCTGTGAAGCAATGGGAGGGTAAGCAAGGGCATGAGGCAGAGATGCCAATTTCAGTTTCTGTAAATTAAAAGCAGGTAATTGCAAACTAGAATCGAGTGATAATACTGGACATGAGCCTAATTTAACAGCTATAATAGGTGAACTTTAATTAAACACTTAAATTTCTTAGCTAGACCTGCTGAAAACCAAAACCTTCGGCATCCATAGGGACCTTATTTGAGCCCTCTTCTTCAACCTCGGAGAACTGAACTGTTAATTTTACTTATCCTTTACCTTACCATTTCCTTGCTTCTGTACAGCGATATTTTAGCTTCTAGAAAGGAGATGCAATGAAACTGAAGAATAAAAATGGAGGTGAATTCTTTCAGCTCCATAAGTTGTGTTAACACCTCAAC
This sequence comes from Corvus kubaryi, assembly GCF_017639235.1. Lineage (NCBI taxonomy): Eukaryota > Metazoa > Chordata > Aves > Passeriformes > Corvidae > Corvus > Corvus kubaryi. Next base: position 28,984 of record NW_024581858.1, on the reverse strand, counting down.
ATGACTCCAACATAATCAGAATTAAGTACAGGATTATGGCATAAATAGAAAGTACTTGAATTTGAAAATGAGATGCTGGTAAACATGCAAGCTGATGAAATAGTGGGAATAGAAAAGGATAAAATTAAACTCACAAGGTTTAACTATAAAAATGACATTTTTTGAGAAGGGGACCACAGAAATCAAAGTAAAAGCAGAAACCTCAACTTCCATTAAAACTTGATGACACAATTCCCTCAGATTTCATGCAAGAGGTTCTGACTCCCTTGTACAAGTCATGTAGGAATACAGTCAGAAAATAGGCAACACAGCACACAGTGCCACTAGGTTACAGCAACAAGGGCTAAATCCACTGAACAAAAACTTTGTGGTTAACCTCTGTTGGCTGGTGTGACTGTTCCATCAGTGGGGTAACAAATACATTGTACATCAGCTTAAAACGAGTCCAAGGCAGTGGGAATCCCTCAAACCACAGTCAGAAGACAAATTTTAATGGAAGCCAGACTTCTGAGTTAAGTTCAGCCTCCACAGATCTCTACTTTGCATCCCCCAAACAAAGGATGCAATTTTCTGTCAATTATCAGTGTTTTCATTACTCCAGGACTCAGACTTTAGGGAGCAAGAAGGTCTTCCTCCATGATCTTACCTGTCTGTCAAGCTTCTGCTGACGCAGGCTGCTCCCCTCATCATCCAGAACACTGCAAAGACAAAGAGTACATAATTTATCACTCAAAACAACACCTAACAGCACCCAGTGGAGGAAACTCTCACAGGAGTTACCCATACAAAACTCCCACTATGTTCCATGGAAATTTGCCTGCCCTAAACTGAAAAACTTGGCCCCAGGGGATTTAAATGCAGTCCATGAAAAATCGAAAAACTCTGGCTCACATAAACTTCAACAAAAAATATATATTCAGGCAGTTCACAAAGAAATGCAAAATCCACTGTCTACAGCTTGGTTTCCTTTCCATTCTCTTCTAAGGCAAAACATCAATGTATACAGCACTGAAATTGAAAATTTGCATATAAAGCCTGGAAAAAGGGAGGAGTGTAAGTGAACTGCTTAGCAACTCAGCAGTATTTAAAATTATGTTAGGAAAACTACCCGCCTAATCTTTCGCACACTGAAAACCATAATTTATTCCTGAATATCTGAAAAGTCACACTTATTGCCACACACTTCAGTGCTTCGAGGCTGGCAAGATAAACAGCACTGCTCAGTGCCATATTTCTCTCTACTAATTGTTGCTAGTTGGCAGATTAGCTCCTGTGCATTCAATCATTTTCATTAATTAGATATTAAAGACTGGTATTGAAATCAGAAAGCTATTTTTGCGAAGTATTTTATCAAACTACTGACTAGGGCTTTGTTTTTCTGCAGAACAAAGGTCTCTATTGTAAAAACACTATGGTTAAACATTGAACACAGATAATTGAATCTTTTAAAGAGTAATATGTCATCTACAAGGAAAATAGTGCTATAGAACAAAAACAATAGCCTCTTAGGAGGAAAAATCATTTTCTCTTACAATACACTTTTACAAAATGTCAGCCCCTTCTCTTACAATTACTCTTAACAATCAAAAAGAAAAAAAAAAAGATCCAGGACAAACAGACCTGGATTCTGACCTACATACAAATCAACAGTAGTGCAGTGGAAATTTCATAAAAAAAAGTGAATGCCATGTATTAAAACACAGCCTTTAGGAGACAGTAACATTAGAGTTAGACAGAACAGCTAATAAAGGCATGCAGAATGCCACCTTTCCAATGCCAGCATTATGAAAGACCTATAATTAAGCATTACTGGTAGCATCAGCCTTTTACAATTTTTCTTCGGTTGTATGCTACAAAAGGCTGATGTTCCACGAATTGAAACTGTGCTGTTCAACCACCTCAGGTATGAAATTACCATCTCTTGTAGAAGTCATGTATTACAGAGAGTCCACAAAGAAGATTAAAGAAAAAAAAAAAAACTCCCACTCATCAAAATGTCCTACTTTGCACCAAGAATTCTTCATCTTAAAAATTACAGAAGTTATAAAAGGAAGACACACGTTCCTCCCTGGTATACAATATCAGGTTTGCAGAAGAGTGTTTCACTACAACTGCACCAGTCTAAGCTGCACTGCTAGAAAGTAAAACTACCCTGATGGAGATTTTCAGCCAAACAATCGAGTAAAAGATGCCTAAGTGTAAAGTTTCAGGCTCAATGGCCTGAACAAATCCTCCTTATTTCAGACAATGCTGGAAAAAAAGCCCAAACCGTGTAACAATGCTAATACAGACCCCAAGATCTGCAGAGGCAGCAATGCATATACCATCCTAGCATCCATTTCCCGGCATGACACACTGCACAGAACAAGGGGGCAGGAAAATGTCCTGTGTCCTGCATGGGAAGCCACAACAAGGCAAATTCAGGTTCAGGCACAGCTCCTTCATGTCTCTTAAATGCCCAACCTTAGCATGGTAAACATGGCAGTTTAAATAACACCAAGCAGCAAACCCCAGGCAGAGAATGGTGTGATTTGCATTGATTCAGCATTCCATGAATGCAAAGCAACTATCAGATAATCAGAGGACTGCCAAAAAAAAATAAAACTCCATCCAAAATCTATGGATGTTGCAATGCTAAAACACCTCTCCACATTGCCCTTCTTACTGCAAGACTTTTTTTTAAAGCTTCTGAATATATGCAATCAAAGCTGAGACCGAGAGCAGCATGCTTTGAAAACCAAATGACAACCTCATCTGGAGCTTCCAGCTCCTTCATTATCCCACTTCATATTTTATACAGTTCTGGGGTAGTTTTCCACAATGTTTTCTAGGTATGCATTAATGACAAGCCTTGTATTTAACATTCCACAAATACAACTGAACTCCAGCTTTCTTCACTGACACCAAGATTCAGCAGAATAAGGTTACTTCAACAATCCTCTCTCTCTCTCCAGGTTGCTGGACTGAGAATGCCTTGCTCCCACCAGCCAGCCACATCACTCTTCTGAATCCTTCACAGGGTAATGTTAAAAGGCCCTCATGACCACTAACTCTGTCAATTTTAATAGTTACTCCATTTCAGTATCACTGAAAAGCTGCAGTTCTGTCCTTTCTTGATGTCTAATAACACTTACGCAACTCCAAATACAACAAGGGTTCAATTTAGCTTATATATTATTCTGCTGTAACAACAGAGCACTCCAGTTTGAGACTGCACTTTGTCACTGTTTTCTGCAGAACTACTGGACCTTGGAGTTGCTGACCAGCAGCCAACATTTCACATTCCCCAATTTCCAACAGACAAAGTCTTCTGAAACTGGGTGACTTCCAAGATATGCCATTAAGGGATGTCAGGGTTTAAATACATGCGTGCATAACTAAGTAAGTAAATAAATAAATAAATAATATAAGCTCTGTTTCCATAGCAATTCCATCAGGCCCTCAGTCTTGCTGCCTTGGAAAACATCTGCAGAGGGCTCTGAGATGAAGTGTGTAAGTGCCACTGACCCTTTATCTCACACTTCAGTGAGTCCTTGCAGAAAGATTTGGCAGATCATCTCGCCACGGCATCTGGCAGTCCGTGCATTCTGTCGGATGCTCCAGGGTCCAAGAGTTGAAACCCAGTTCTGGATTTCTGCCTTTTCTTTCTTTGGAAAACACAAAGTGTGTGAGCAGAAGCACAGCCTTTGCCCTTCCTGGTCTTTCAAAAGAGCAGAAATCAATAGCTCATCCCTGTGGAAGGGTTGTGCACATGGTGAGGACCCAGTTTGTCCTGCCCAGTTTTGGAAGGGGCCATGGTTTTGTTGCACTCAGGTCCAAATAACTGGGATGGTCAGAAACTAAAGGCCCAGTACAGCAGAAAAACAGTGACTGAAAGATGGCAGGAAATAATCTCAGAGAGAGAGAGGCTGTTAGAACAATTCTGCCTACATGTTTGATGTGATGCTAGAAAATCCCAGGAGCAGCATGAAACTCAGTCAGATTTAATAAAGAAATATAACTTTATAATTCATGAAAATTGAATTATTGAAGAGCATGCATACATATTAGCAATCTGCTCAGCACACTGAAGTATCCTGAAAATCCAGTAAGATTCATTTTTACTCCTATTTGATCAAGGATTATACACATCTGTCTGGCATCTCGGCTATGGCTCTGACCCACTTAAAACAAAAAGCAATTTGACACTATGTATAATATTGCAAACAGCCCTTCAGCTCTGCAGTAATGGTCTCATCCAAATTCAGCTGACAAATCACACCTTGTATGTATTTCCTTGCAGATAATTATGCAGGGAAAACCCATCCTTCTATACAGAACTCGAACAATCCACCCCTTAGAATTTACTAGCTGCTGGGTTTAAGAAGTCAAGCCTACAGCTACCTATTGTAAAGATTCGTATCAGTTGCCTGGACTAACGCCCACAGAGACTTAAGTATTATCTTTAGATAGCATTATTTTCAAATTTATAGTAAGTCGGGCTTACTACAGTGCTCCATGTCATAACAAAGATGAAAACATATGCAAGAATTTTTAGTATTCTAAGCTTTTCATAATCTCTCTTCCTTAAACATTTCAAGAGAAACCCAAGACCAATCAGGTTTTAAGGATGAAGCTTCATGATCACAGGAAGTTCCACAATTTACTACTGAGATGAAGGCAGAAGATTCTGTAAGTCAACATCTTGCTACATTTTACTGTAATTCCACATGGGCTGATTTCATTTTAAGTAAAATCTGAAAAGACTTAATTCAAATAACACTTTTCACAGCAAGTACTTTGCCTTTGCTCTTTGAGCATGCAAACTGCTTGTACTTCAAGAAGCCATTGCAAGAAAAAAGAATTGAGAAGAAATATTTCTGATTAGAATGTGCAAGATGCATGCAGTCACTGATTTTATTTAAGGGTTTTTTTAAAAGAAAAAGTCTGACACAGTAAAGCAGCTCTATTGTTTCTGCCTGACGAACAAGGCAATGCTTTTGTTCCTTCCTGACACTGCTTCATAAAGGAACATTTTCCATGAAAATAACTTTTTTACCAGGACAAAGGTCCAAAATCTCCCCTAGCACATCCCTGCAGCCCAGCACTAACTGCACCAAGTATAGCTCATCAAACAAGCAGACTCATACTACCACTAAACCTTAACATGCTGTTTAAGAAGTGTCACCTTTGCATTTTCTATTTTTGTTGCTTTATGATAACCCATTACTAAACAGCAGCACCCAAAATCTCTATGTGAAATCAGGGACCTTTGCACAAGCAAAATGAATATACATAGGCAGGGAAAATTCCTGAGACAAACAGTTCACACTATAAAAAGATGAAGAATTGGATAAGAAATTGTTCCTCCCATTTAGGACACTGAACCAGAAGCAATGGAAAATTAGAGGTGGTATTTTCATCTTGAGTTTCTTCTGCCATATTGTGAACTGCAATTCAAAAACAATGGATGATCAAACCAGATAGAAAGAAAAAAAACCTACACCATATCAGACTACTCTTAAGATCACTCAGATCTTTTCCATACACTCCTGCTGTGAAGAAAGCTGCTATGCTGCTGCGTCAAGACAAACAGGTTATGGGATCCTTAAGAGCAGAACAGACTCAAAAGAACAAGAATGGGTGTAATGTGCCATTTGAACACTACAGTCTCCAAAATAAAATTCCTGTAAAGAGATAGGACTTGGCTGACTGGATACCATCTGTCATGTTCACCCAATTACACTTCTCTGTAAAGTCTCTGTAGTTCCATAAAGCCCAACTGCTCTAGATAATGTCACTGTTAAGCCCTTAGGAACGAGCTTCCCGCAGCACTGATGAAATGCTACTGTAAAAGCCCATTAACGGGGTTAGGGACATGCAGGCTGAACTCATGCTTCAGGGGGAATAGCACACATTTAGGTTCTTCAAACAAGTGAAATTCAACCAGTTCCTGCCCAGTGAAGTCAGCAAAAATGCCAACACCTGCAAATCACCACACCCCACATAAAACAAGGTCTGCTCCCCCCTGAACGCCATATGCTGAGCACACCAGAAACCACTTGGGAGAACGTTATTGTATCAGGCACACAGGCTAACCAAAGACTTATAAATGATGCAAATCACTCTGAAAGACTGCAAGGGCTCCCCTCATGCCAGGAATCATCAAGGCTTTCTGACCCTAAAGCAGCTGCTCAGTCACCTGATTTAGAGTAAAACTTGCAGCTGCTGTCTTTACAGTAAAATGAGTGACTCCTGGGCCACCTAAGCAAGCAGAAGTCTGGATATTGAGGAGCAGCCCAAGGACACTGAATATTATTTTGCCCTTCTACTGCCAACAGCAGCAACAGCAGCTCTTGGACTTCTCCCATGCCATGTTCACAGGGCAGAGAAGGCAACAGCCTACCCTTACAGGACACATCCCAGTTACCACTGAACTGACCAGGAAAGTACAGACACCAGGAACTCCTGAAGAAATGGAAATTGCAGTTCTTTAGGCGAAGCTTCAGAGGAAAAGTGTTTCACTGTAAAACCCACATAATAAATAAAAGCATGCCTGTCCAGGTGTACAGCATCACCTCCTCTGCCTGTGCAGAAGACCCTTAAAGAGAATAAAAATAATAAAGCAAAAGGACAGGGAAAAAAAAGCAGAAACAAGAAACAGATATTTGTATGACAAGTATCAGCACCAAGCCAGCCACAAAACAGAAGATGCAGAGGATCATACACTGTGCTGATGATCCAAATGGCACTACAAGTAATGCCTGCAGGGCAGATGGCTGATAGCAGAGACTGCATGTGTAGTTGCACAAATAATTACAGAACCAAATGCTTTATTTTCTTCTCAAATCCTGGATGGCAAACTAGTTTAAAAATCAGCAAATTAATGAGACCTTCCTGAAAGGTTGTTGGTACTATTTGCTCCAGTAAGGTTTATCTAAATGTCCTTTGTACATTAAGATCTATGACACTCATTATGCCTGGCAACAGTTCTGCAGATTAACTGAGAGCAAATGTAACAACAGGAACACATTCATAAATTTTTTTCTTAATTCCATGTAGATAATTGTTAAGATTAACTCCAGCCAAATCCTCAGAATGGCCACACAATTGTCAGAGATCAGGCTGGGAAAGCTAAAACCCTGACAGAATTAAATCTGGCCAGAGACGTCAAGGGCAACAACACAAGCTTCTATAAGTACACTGCTGAGTAAAGGAAGACTAGGGAAAACGTGGACCCTCTCCAGAAGGAAACGGAAGACCCAGTTACCCGGGACATGGAGGGCTGAGGTACTCAATGACTATTTTGACTCAGACTTCATTAGCAAGTGCTCCAGCCACACAGCCTGAGTGCAGATGGCAAAGGCAGGGACTAGGAGAATGAAGCACTGCTCTCCATAGGAGAAAGTCAGGTTTGAGACCATCTAAGGCACCTAGAGGCGCAGAAGGCCACGGGACCTGATGAGATGCATCCACGGGTCCTGAGGGAACTGGCAGAGGGAGTGGCTAAGCCACCAGCAATTATATTTGAGAAGACATGGCAGTCCAGGGAAGTTCCTATCGAACTCGGGCACATGGAAAATGAGGGCATGATTGGTGACAGCAAACATGGTGTCTGTAAGGGCAAATCATGCCTGAAATATCTGGTGGCCTGCTCTGACAGGGCTACAGGATTGCCTGTGGATGAGGGAAGAGACACAGACATCATCTACCTGAACTTTTGCAAAGCATTTGACACAGTCTTGCACAACATGCTTGTCTCTAAACTGCAGTGGCATGGATTTAACAAATGGAGCACTCAGTGCATAAGGAACTGGCTTGATGGTCACACTCAAAATAGTTGTGGTCAATGGTTCAATATCCAAATGGAGACCAGTGAGGAGTGGCATTCCTAAGGGTTGGGATTGGAACTGGCACTGTTTAACATTTTTGTTGGTGACATGGACAGTGGGATCAAGGGCACCCTGAGCAAGCTGGCTGACAACACCAAGCTGTGTGGTGTGCGGACACACTGGAGGGAAGGGATGCCATCCTGACAGGCTGGAGAGGTGGGGCTGTGTGAACCTCATGAAGTTCAACAAGGCCAAATGCAAGGTCCTGCAGCTGGGTCAGGGCACAAGCACAGGGAGGAGAAGGGATTGACAGCAGCCCTGAGGAGAAGGACTTGGAGGTGATGGTTGATGGGAAGCTCAACATGACCCAGCCATGTGAGCTCTCATCCCAGGAAACAAAATGTGTCCTGGGTGGACCTGTTGGAGCAAGTCCAGATGAAGGCCAAGAAGATGATCAGAGAGATGAAGCACCCTCCTACAAGGAAAGGCAAAGAGAGTTAGAGTTGTTCAGCCTGGAGAAGCGAAGGTTCAGGGGAGACCTTGTTGTGGCATTCCAGTGCCTGGAGGAGCCTAAAAGAACAATGGAGAGGGACATTTTACAAGGGATAAAACAGGACAAGGGGGAATGGCTTCAAACAGACAGTTGGTTTAGATTGGATATTAGGAAAAACATTTTTACTGTTTGGGTGGTGAGGCACTGGAAGAGGCTGCCCAGAGAAGCTGTGGATGTCCCATCCCTGGAAGTGTTCAAGGCCAGGCTGGATGGAGTTTTGAGCAACCTAGTCTAGTAGAAAGTGTCCCTACCCATGGCAGGGGAGTTGGAACAAGATGATCTTTAAGGTCTCTTCCAACCCAAACCATTTTATGATTCTGTAACAGCATTTTGGTCTGTTTTAATTAGAACAGTTCATCAAAATAGATCTCCAACTGTTACGACTTTAGGGGTATATGAAACCAACAGCAACTGTAGAAATCAAATCTTATAAATGTTTCACTCAGACTAAGTTTTTTAAAAACCCATCAGAGTCAGGTATAATATATTGCTTGATGCATGTATTACAGGATATATATAAAAACAAACACTGACCATTCTTGAACAAATAACCCAAGAGACTCTCAGTGCGAAGGGAACAACAGGAGCCCTGCAGATACTTCAGACATGCTTTGAAGTAATGAGATCCAGCTTTGAGTTAAATCAGAACAAAACTGTAGTCAGAGAGAAAAAGAAACTACAGTTTAGGATCTGAAATGCCTAGGCTGACAGCTTTCAGTGAGGATGATAAGAAGCCAGGAAAAGATCTAGTGAGATGAAAAGCAAAACTATTCCCTACAGCACATTGCATGTTTTGAAATAACTGAACTACAGGGCTGCCACTACTGCCCTGGAAAGATCAGTTGAACTAATATTTGTACAGATTCATTCTCTGCAATTACACAGAACTAAACAAGATAGCAATGGCAGCAAATTGCAGGTAATGAAAATATCACCTACAGGAAGAGGGATGGCTGGGCTGTTTCTTGCCCTCCCTCAACACACACAAACTCTGAACACAATGTCAGAGAAGGAATCTATGTCCCAAAAGAGAGAGGTGAATTTAATAAACATGAATGATGGAGTAGTAAAACACAATAGCCTTTGAGTGATCTATGCTAAAATTGTATTTAAAGTAGTTTGATGAGAAGTGCCTGAATAGGAGCGAATTGGGAAGGGAAAAAAAACCACCGTGACCTGGAGGTACACTACCTGCAATGCAGATGGATCCAGATGACAAATGACATGACTTTCAGGAAGTGCCTTTATTGAAAACACATCACTGCCAGCCACTGGAAAGATCCAGGTTTCTCTCTCAGTACCAAAACCCAGCCAATCTCAGTTGTTAAAACAGTAAAACATATGCACAAACAAACCAAACCCATTAACGTACAAAGCATCCAACCACAACTAACAGTAAATTAAATGGGCAGAAACTAGGGAAAAGTATTGTCTGGATAAAGAGACTGCACTTACACATACATACACTGCAGAACAAGAGTTCTCTGCCTGGACCACAACAATTCTCCCACTCCAGTACTGCTGACCAGGTAAAAGATGTCACCTAGAACAGACCTCTGCTTTTCTGATGTGGAAAACACTGTGATGTGATGAAGAGAAAACCTGCACAAGATGACTGCTGGCTCCTTCCCCTCCCTGTCCTATACCTGTTCTATGAAACTTGGTTTCGTCCAGTTGGCATCTCCTGGGCCTATTTTACCTCAAACAGTACAACCTTCCAAGACACCTGTAAAATGAGAGTAACAAACAAGTCTTAACTCCTCTTGGAAACACCTTTGTGAAGCAAGAATGAAGCCTCACAGGTGCGGTAATTAACCTAGAAACAATGCTGGCCTTTAAAATAATAGCATAATTGTGAAGTGTTTAACAAACAAAACACTGATGCCAACCATAGGGTCACTGCTGCAGGTGTTCAGTGAGGCTTCTCCCTGCAGTAGGTGTGCAAACACAGGCATGAATATGTAGATCGAACATGCTGCTGCTGAAATGGATTATATTTGAGGTAATTCACTAGTGCAGCAAAGTATTAACAGATCCCACTGCCTGTGTACACGTTTAGGACAGACTGGAAAAAGATGGAGCTGTATTTACTGGATTTTTAAAGGAATAGTAAAATTAAGCTATCAAATTGTTTAAAATGTGGGGGCGAAAGAGCCTAGTTTACCTTTGCTGCTCCAACAATCAAAACTGAAGAAAAATACAGTTAGAACTGTAATTCTGATAGATGCTAGTGAATTGAAACAGCCAAGCTCCCTTTTCCTTTTTACAGGTGGTTTTACAGTTTCTATGGAATATAGTTTCTAAGGGAAGACATGTCATTTCATGATAAATACTAACCGTGAAACAAAATATTTTGTCACTTCTCCCCCCACACATACTATCTTTATAATCCAACCTAGTACTCTTTTGCTGGAACTGAGGTAAGTAGATTTTTCTTTTTGGTTTGAGTTTTTCTCTGTGTTACCTTCTATACTAGTAGTAAATACTGACAATCCTGGACAGCATTTTCAGAGGAAAATGAGTTTGTCAGATGCTGGTGCCCAAGTACCTGATATGGATTTCAAGACTAGCAAGATATTGATGGCTATCAAAAGTAGCAAATACCATTTGGCCTATATTTTGTACCCTGTAATAAAAACTAAGTCCTTATTTCTAACAGCACTCTATGCAGATGAGATATTCCTTACAGCCCAATCTTCACACCTGGGCCCTGAATCCCTGAAGCCATGAATTCAATCTCATGAAAATGTTCCCACTAACTTCACATTGCATACAAAGATGCGAATGTATAAATCCCTCCAGGTTGGGTTTTTTAACTATAAACCTCTGAAGACAGAGGATTGTTTTCACAGTGTGCACAGTGCCTGCACAGAAAGAGACTCTTTCTCAGATTTTAATAAATCTTAGAAAACTATAGTAGTAATAAGGTTGGGATGGTGATTCCCCCCCCCCCCACTTTGTTTTTTTTAAGACAGAGGTATTCAATCCTGGTGATGTCTACAGCATTCGAAGATAATTTCAAAACAAGTTACATATTTAATCTTTTCCAATTTATCAGTTCCCTGTGTGGATGATCCTGTGAGTAACAACCTGAGGAGCATTGTTCTCCATTTCAAAACTGAGTTAATCTCTCTCCTTTGCTTCTGTGTGCAGCCAAGTGTGGGTAGATGCAATCTACTCTCAAGACCTAAGAAGCAGCAGGAAAACTTTACAACACAATCAGAGAGTTTTCTGCAGCTGTGAACCAACCTTGTTTCTGTACAGTGAAAGCCTATTTTCTAGCTCTGTTTTCCAATGTGCCCTTTAAAGGCCCCTTCCAACATTATTGGAAAGCATATCAGCTTTTCTTTCCTTTTGTTACATTAAATGTTTTTCTCCACATCTGTGCCCAACTCCCAGCCAAGGGAGTTTACTTTCTCTACTAAAAATAATTGTAGAGAGAAAATAAGCAGGAGGGGAAAAATATAACATGGGATAATTCTATACAGAATCACATGTCATAGGCTGTATTAGGAAAAGCAACAAATAGAAACTCTTGACACATTTTAGGAAAAAACCTAAGTTGTCCCATTAAACCCATATTTATATATTCTGGCTATATTAACTCCAAATATGCTGGCATGCTTTTCTGTTTCAAATTGAAGAAAATGTAGTCCTTTTAACAGCAAAATGCATTCCCTACATTTACAAGTACTTGGAAGTGTCACATCAAGTAACCGTCTCAGTATTCTCATGCAACACACCTCTGTTTGTAGCATACTAAGTTATGTACATTGCATAAAATTCAATCATCTTTATTTTTCATAAACATTAACCATGCTCACCAATTTGAATTTATACACCTAGTTTAGCATATCAGCTTTAAATATTTCAAATAAATTATTCAAATTTAAAACAGGTCAGGTATTTGTTATTGCAATATTTTTAGTTCAACGTTCATTATGAATCATCAGAATCCCAACTATACTTCTTGACTACTCTGTGACCATTTTTGTTACACCTGACAATCATCTTCATCTGGTTCTCCTTAACTGCCTCCAATGAAATTATCATTTAGTCTAATAATTACTCTAGATTATTCTCTCAACACTTCGTAGTACATTGTGTGGCGCTACAAAAAGCTAAGCGAAATGCCTTGCTACAGCGACGTATAAATGGAAAAATATTAAAAAAGAATTTAATTATCAAGAAGTGTGATAACTTGAGAAAAGTAATACATTATCTGCTCTATCCAGCTTGATGTCTCAACAGAAACCAGACAAGACATTATTTCCTCATATTTAAGCACATGTACATAGATATATGTGTATATATATTTTTTTTTTAAAAAAAATGGAAGAGAAAATCTGAAAAACTTTTTTAATACAGTCTGGAAAATTATCATCATTAACTGGTATGACTCAAATACTGGATTGTTTCAGTATTGGGCAGTTAATTGAAATAGCAATTCCTTTCAGGACACACAATTTTGCTCTATGAGATATATAAAACATGCAGAAATGAGGGCTGCCAGCAAGAAATGAGAATTTCGAGAAAGGCTGTGGCAGAGGAGTCATGACAGCCTGCAGACTCACAGCTTCAGAGAATGTGGAATCCATGTCCCCAAAAAGCTTCAGATTTCCAGCTGCAAATCTCCTCTGCAGTACGCAACTTATAGCTGACACAGTTATCAAATTACTGAAAAATTAAGAGCTAATGATCATGACCCAACTAATTCATATTTCTAACTGCAACTACCTTTTTCAAATTATTGTTCTGGGCTTCAAAACACTGTCACATGAATAGTCTGCATGGTACTGTTTGAGAGCAAAGTCAGTCCCCCAGGCAAGACATTTCAGACTCATTTTCATTGCATTTGGATCAGACTGTAAACAGGGCCTGATATATACTCACCACCTAATTTTTAGGGTTCTGATCCTGAACTGACTAACATAACTTATTATTGCTGGACATAAATATTGCCATCTAGACCTGCTCAAATGGCTAAGTATTTGCACAATGAAAGCTTATAGCACATGGAATGGTAAACACCAGAATAAAAGGTTGATAAAAAGATCGTGCATTTTTATCTTTGCTTTCTAAACTGTCAAATACCACTGCCATCAAACAGTAACCAAAGAGGAATAAAAAAACCCAAAAAACCACTAAAATGCTTAAAATGCTTTTTATTATTGTTTTGAAAACTCCTAAGATTTGCACAAATATATTACATGCAAAAAGAGTAACCTTGCCTTTGAAATAAAGCATGCATAAGACAATTAGATTTAAAAAGCTGTGTCAACTCTAAAAGTGTTTGTTTTTCTTAAACTGGCAAGCAGCTGTCATTCATGACTGTAACAAAATATCCAAAGGAATTAGATGAAAAAGATTTTAGCATTTATCCAATCTACAATTTTTTAAACTGTTTTACTTGAGTTAAGCATTTTTTTTCACCATGTGCCAATGCCTAAGCAAATGGGGTACCATGTTTTATAAACTGATGGACAGCTCTCACGCAAAGCCACAAGCATCCTTTGCTGTTCATGTACTGCTACAGATTTTCAGTATAATATGACCTCTCAAAATAGATAAAGGACACAATACCAGCATAATATCCAAGGAATTAAGCAGTATAATTCTCATTAAGGTTTTGCCGCTAATCCCTGCACATTCTCTACCGAAAATTTATGCTCAAATTATATATTTCCAGATACTGGTAGAAATTATAGGACTCTAGAATCAGATTATAATTACATAGGATTGCAAATTGTACATTTGTCAGTTCCTAGAAACAAAATGGATAGCCAAATCTGCAATTCCAATGGCTGCTTTCATGCTAGATACAGATACTGCAGTTCATTTACCGATTAAGACAAAAACTGTTTTCCTTGTCTTTTTCTTCTTTTTCCTCTAAGATTCAGGCATATTATCAACCCACACAAAGACAGGGATAAGAAATAACATAGGAAAAACCTACTGACTCTACAAACTGCATAGAACAGACAAATTCTCTTTAAAACATAACTCAAATGTTTGAGCATAATTGGGTATCACTGGGTTTGGGTACTTTTGGGGGATTTTTGTGTTATTCCCTTTGTTTTTTAAAGGAAGATAAATGATATTTGAATTTCAGCTTGTGGATTCAAGGTGTGGAACTTACGTGAATCTCCAATATGCAATTATATTGTGACAAGTACTGCTTCCTATGTAGTTACAATTTAATAAAAATCTTCAAGATAGAAAGAATAACCAGAATGTAGAATTTAGCAAATGTCACTCTTCACGTATTCAGAAAAAGTACAAATTGTTTCTCGCCCCAAATGTTTTGATCATAAAATACAACACAAGTCTGTTTAAAACCACTTCAATTTCTGATTTCTAAACCAGCACAGCTTTAGAGAGCTACCCCTGATGCAGCCATACCCTTGGAGCAGATTTGTTTAAGCGTGACAGAAACGGGTCCTGAGGTAATTCAAGATACTACAGGTCTTGGATTTTGTGCTTTCCATTTTTCAACAAAGAGAACAAGCCTAATCTAATTTGCTCCTGCGTGTCATTTAAAAATGCAACTAAACAGATCACAGCTGAAGTAGATCAGATTAACTGCTAAAGAAAGGCTGTGTTGACAAACTGCACAGAAAAGTTTACTAACACCTTTTGTGGATACAAAAGGCACAGCAAAAATACACAAACCTACTTGCCAGGAGGCTGTCTTGTGTTTAACTTGCAAAGCGAAGGCTGGGAGAATAAGATGTAAAGTATTTTTATCGAACAAAGAACTGTTCAGGTGCTGTGGCATCTGTAGCAAATCATTACAGGAAAGGGCTTTCACCAACCTTTTCATATATTTTTAATACGTTGCTGAAGTTGCCATTTTAATTATTCCTCTTCACCTGGTAGAATGCCTGTTAGCAACAATTACAGCAAAAGGAATCTCCACTGGGCACTGATGTGCTATGTACAGCCTTGTCTCTGGACACACCTGTAAGCCTGTTACTTCCCTTCTGTGAAATATTTTCAGTTAAAAAGGGTAAAATGTGAGCAGAAATATGTGATTATTAGCTTGGTTGCTGATTTCCTAGAACAGGAAGCAGATCATACCATACAAGTAAAATTAAATTCAAAATATTTGGATCTTTGTCATAGAAGGATTAAAGTTATCTGTCTCCCATGAAATGTGTATGTTAATGTCACATATTCTAGAAGGCAGGGAACCTCTGGAAGTTTCAGGAAGAATTCTCATTTCTGCAGGGCTTTTGTAACAAAAATTGACCAGAGTACTCAAACTTCAAATTCCTTCACTGACAATTCAAGTATAATGAGGGGCCTCTGCCTGCTTTTGTAAGGAAGAAAGATTTAAGCATTGATAATGCCTATAATATTTTCTTCAGTTGATTAATTTCAACTAAAATTAAAGAGGGTTAATCTTTCTAAGTCCAACAGATTTCACGATGAAGGTGGTGGCTGGATAGAGGCAAAGACCTTAAACAGTCTCTCTGTAAGAGGAAGTTTTGGGGTGCAGCTCAATGGTATTTGTAGAGCAATGAGAATCCACATAGGGAACATCATGAAGGACAGCTATAGGAATTCTGGTATCTAAAAAGCAGGGATCCTAGTCTTCATATGAATCCTAGGACCATTTCTTACAGATATATGCAGAAGATTCCTCCCAACATCAACACATTGTGAAGAAAATTTACTGGATTCATTTTTTTATGCGTAGTTCTCACTATCCCACTTCAGATTTGACAATGAGCAATATAAGTGAAATAAAAAAGATAATCTTATTTGGGGGAAGGAAGCGTAGAAGATAAAGCAAATGTAATTCCTTCCCTGATCTTGCTACTGTGTTTTTATCCTGGAAAAGTCACACTTCTGTGTATGCAGGGTCCCTGTCAGTAACACAGGGGTAATACACTTCTGCCTTTGCAACATCTCCCAGAGCTCCACACCAAGCAGGACGTGAGGCAGTAAGACACAAGCCTGGCTGTGCATCCAGCACCCCAAGGGACCTGTCCCCACTGAGCTCTTGAGCCACAGCCACACTGTAAATCACCAGGAGCATGCCAGGCAAAGGAGATGCAGGTGTAATCAGCAAGCACACGTCCTCTCAGATAGAGGAAGCTCTATCACACAAAGCTGGAGACCTCTTCTAACCACATCAGATGTAATTAAACCACTTCAGGCACTGTGGGAAGCTATTTCCAAATGTACTTAAGTAAGGCAGAAAGAATGATTTTAGCTATTGGACCATTAAAAAGAGTGAAACTAAGATTCCCCTTTGGGTCTAATCAAGACTCATACACCAGCAGATGTTTTCTTCTCCTCTCTGATAAATACATATGACTGTGTATCTTCTTTATGAAACACTAATTGCCCACTGCACAGAAGGTCTAATTGATGTAGCACATGATCTATGTTATTTGCACATTTTTCATAGCTCTAATACTCCAGTGCACAACCCGTGAGTTTGTGTTTATTGCAGGATGCAAGGTGAGCCATTCAGCCTGAAGGAGCATCCACTGAATGTCACTCAGCTTCACTCTGTCAGACTCAGAGGGCTCCATTTTCTTGCTCATTCAGGACCTACCAAAACCGGAACAGGGTGAGGAGTTCAGCAGAATTATGGAAAGAGAGTTGGCTGGCACAAGCAAGCTGGAAATGTATAAGACAGCAACAGCATTCTGTACGTGACCCTCCAAAAGTGTTTATCACCGTGGGGTGGCGTTGCACACTACCAGTGCACATACTCTGATCTTCACTAGTGGTGTCAAACTGGGGAGCACACAGGGTGTCTGTCTGGACTGCCAACCCACAGCAGTGACCCCAGCAGTGACCAGAGACTGCTCACACACCCTTCTGAAGCTCTGTGTGCTGGCAAACCAGGCTGCTCTCCAGGGAACACATCTGCTCCCTGCTGCTCCCACCTGCTGACAGAAGGACCTCTGCCTCAGTCTGGAATCTCCCTTAGAAAGACAGCTGCTGACCATTCTTGGATGGCAGCAGAGACCTGGAAACCTGCTCAAATATTTATCTGCTTTACAATTATTAAAAGATTTAATTTAAGAAGAGCTGGAAGATTGTAAGGAAATACTGCCACTGACTGACAAATTTAGCACAAGCCACGCTATGTCCAGGCACTCTCCCAGCAGCACATCCACTGCTCTCCCAAAACCATCATCAGCCAGGTACAGAGAACACACACAAAAAAGGAAAGAACCATAGAAACAAGACAAATAAGCTTCCTTAAGGAGTATCATTAGGATACAGAGACAGGCATTTACCTTACATTCCACTTCCCAAAGTAAATAACTCAGGGAATTATTAATAATGACTCAATCATTGTTAGTTATAGACCTATTCTGATGGCACAAAAACAAAAACCAGAAGCAGCCATGTCATGAAAAATTAGCAACAAGACAGAGGTCATCAAGTGCAAAGTGAAAAGCCAAACCATACAAAAGGGCATCTTTCTGTTCACTCTTTACTGCAAAACACACTCATGCTTCGCATTGTTAATCCAAGACCACAGCACACACAATATTGCAGAGCTGGCTGCAAACTGCAACCCTTTGGGCTGGATTTTCACTCCAACACACAGAGACTTACTTTGAGGATGCTTCATGGTGTCAGCTGGGCGTATTTACAGTCCATCATGCAACTCAGTGAAAACCTCTGTGCCTCTAATGTATCTTACATTTTTCTTCAGAAGCAGCTTTTTCAGATGAAAATGAGTTGTTCTTGCCAAAGAATACATAAAAACTTCATCGTGTCAGACACTGTTTGTCATTTTGGCTAGGCAGCACAATAGTCCTTCTCCTCCCACCACATTAAGTATTTTCAACAGAATCTGAGCACTCCTGAAAATCCAGACATAGACAGGTTCCCTGTATAGTACTGCATTCCATCCTTTGAAAGGCCTATGCCAGCCTAAAGATAAAATACAGCTATTCTGCATGTTTTTAAATTTTCTGTTTCAAAACCTTTCTCTTTTAACAGACTACAACAAGCAATAAACTGGGGATAGTCATTCCCAGTGAGCTCCCAGTTGCCTTACTATCTCCTTCAACCTTGGTTATAGTTTATACTATTTGATACCATATCAATGAAATGACGGGTTTTGGAAGCTACAATTTATTGTAAGTAAAATTAATTTCCTAAGCTCTAAAATCTTTTCTTACAAGTCTAGAGTTCACTGGATACTTTTACCAAAAGTCTTTGTAAGAGAATGCCAATTTATCAAATCCAAAGTTTGTAAACTTAATGACCTCTACAGTTTCAGAGGAAAATTTTGGGGAGACTGGCTCAGCACACACCAACAAATAACCTGAAAATCCAGGCACTCACCTGAGGTATTAGAAACACCTTTTTAAAGAATGAAACACACAGCGCAGAGACTTGAACACCTGAACTTGCTTATCTCACTTCCCAGCTTATGCAAAGATATTTTCACATTTTTTCCAATAGAATAATCTAGAAATCACTCTGACACAGAGTGCACATGATTGGAGAACTTTTTCCCTTCCAAACTACTCAGAACAACCTATATCTTGCATATCCTAAGGCATATAGCATTAAATTAATAAAAAACAGAGGGTGCCCAGGAACCATAACAGGAAGGAAAAAGGGAGGAAAGGAAGGACAGAGGAAAGGAAGTAAGGTAGGAAGGACTTTTAATTTCATTTAAATTTCTCCTGTGCTGGTTTTTCTCAGTCTTTGAATCTGAGAACGATATTCGAGCCCCAAGGAACTAACTAAAATTTTTCAAGCTGCATCAATACTACCAGAATACTACACTTTATCATGATTTGAAATAGCCAACATTTCAAAGGCATCTTCCAGGATGCCTCAAACTTCTAGCAATGTCATGATCTTTTTGTTCTGATATGATGGCCCAGTTTCTCTAGGTGCTAATATAGTATTTCTTAATTAATATATCTGGTATCTCCAAGAATTATCCTAGTATTCTGAAAAGCCAGAGCCTAGATTAGGTTGCTTGTAGTTGGCTAGTGCTCTTTTAATAGCCAAAAATTAATATTCTTATTTTGGACCAGATAACGAGTCCTAAATTAAAAGTTATATCCTCATTGTGAACTGTGCTGAGGCAGATTCCCAGCTAGCTGTACACATTCTAACACATATACTGGAAACAATTTAAATATGGCAGTCCCCAGCTCCTCCCAGACTAAACTGCACTGCTTCTCAAGGGAGTACATCACTTGTGCCTTTCTGATGTGGCTGTACAGCTTTCAGTATCTGTGGTAGCCCACATACAGGTAGGGGAACTCCTCTGTTACTTAATGACAGAGCAGAGTGATCTCCTTCTGTGACAAAGTGACCTGCTCAGTGGATGAGGGAAGGGCTGAGGATGTGTCTACCTGGATTTTAGGAAAACCTCTGACACCATCTCCCACAGCATCTTCCTAGGGAAACTGGCTGCTCATGGCTTGGATACAAGCACAGTTCACTGGGTAAAAGACTGGCTGGATAGCTGGGCCCAGAAAGTGGTGGGGCCAAATCCAGCCAGGGCCAATGGTGTTCCCCAGGGCTTGGTACTGGGGCCAGTCCAGTTTCATATCATTATCAATGATCTGGACAACGGGATGGAGGGCACTCTCAGTCAGTCTGCAGGCACACCAGCCTGGGTGGGAGTGTTGATCTGCTGGAGGGCAGGA
Source organism: Corvus kubaryi (assembly GCF_017639235.1). Lineage (NCBI taxonomy): Eukaryota > Metazoa > Chordata > Aves > Passeriformes > Corvidae > Corvus > Corvus kubaryi. Next base: position 8,966 of record NW_024581858.1, on the reverse strand, counting down.
AGGCTCTGCAGAGGGATCTGGACAGGCCGGATCCACGGGCTGAGGCCGATGGTGTGAGGTCCAACAGGGCCAAGTGACTGGTTCTGTCCTTGGGTCACAACCACCCCAGGCAGTGCTACGGGCTGGGGCAGAGGGGCTGAGAAGCTGCCCAGGGGAAAAGGAGCTGGGGGTGCTGGTGACAGCAGCTGAACACTTGACAAGAATGTGCCCAGGTAGCCAAGAGGGCCAGTGCACCCTGGTCTGTATCACCAATAACGTGTCCAGCAGGACCGACCAAGGCCGTGATTGTCCCCCTGCACTCAGCACTGGTGAGGCCACACCTCGAGTGCTGTGTCCAGTTCTGGGTCCCTCGCTGATGCCTTGATGGGGCTACCTAAAAACAGAGGCTAGACAAAATTAAGATAAAAGCAGGTATTTATTGAAGGGCCTTCAATAAGGTACACTATGGGCAGTCAGAGCTCTAGGGCTACACCCAAAATGGACCACCGGTCACGAGTTTTCCATACTTTTATAAGTTTGGTCCATTTACATATCAGGGTTAATTCTCCAATTACAATTTCAGGTAATGATGCCATTGTTCCCCCCCCTTTTAGAGGCTTTGTTTACATATTTTGGGGCCTGGGACAACAAGGTGTCCTTGAGTCTCAGACCTAGAGAGGATTTGTTATGTTTAACCAGAATGGGAGAACAGCAGATAGGCTATATGGAGTTTTAGAGTTACACACTAAAGCAGTACAGGATCTGAAAAATATAAAAGCCAAAATTCTAAGGCATCATTCCCAAGGCATTTTCCCCCTTTAGAGGGGGAAAAGACATTGAGGGACTGGAGCGAGTCCAAACAAGGGCAACAGAGCTGGGGAAGGGTCTGGAGCACAAGTCAAACAAGGAGCAGCTGTGAGGGAGCTGGGGGTGTTTAGCCTGGAGGAAGCTCAGGAGGACCTTATTGCTCTCCACAACCCCCCGAAAGGAAGCTGTAGCCAGGTGGGGGTTGGTACCTTCTCCCATGTAATTAGCAAAAGGATGAGAGGAAATAGCCTCAAGTTGTGCCTGGTGAGGTTTAGATGGGATAGGAGGAAAAATTTCTTCACTGAAACAGTTGTCAAGCATTGGAACAGGCCATCCAGGGAACTGGTGGTGTCACCATCCCTGGAGCCATTTAAAAGCTGTGTAGATGTGGCCCTTAGGGACGTGTGTTAGTGGTGGACTTGGCAATGTGGGGTAAATGGTTGGGCTTGATGATCTTGGAAATCTTCTCTGACCGGAATGATTCTATGACTGCATAGATGTAACAATATGCCATAGGCAGAGGCACATGAGGTCTGCCTTAGGGACAGGCAATAAAACTGCTAATATTCTAGGGCAAGAACAAAAAGTTTTTTCTAAAATCTTATACTTCACTTTTTAAATCTGCAGCAAAAGCCAGTGGAGTGATTTAAGATTCAGGAACCTGGAAGAACCAATTATCAAGGTCTGACTCAATGGTGTGTAGAGATACCTTTAAAGTTATTTAACATTGCTCTACAGATGCAGTGTCCCAAAAGAGGCATTATTCGCCCACACAACTGAGCTAAAGCTTCAGCATAGAAGACTTCAAGCAATCCCTAGGTTTGCAAAACACTGTTTAATGGAAATTCACACTCCTGGCTTGAGTGCTGGGATTTATATCTGCCAAAAATAGTGGGATGAATTCCAGGGTACAGTATGTGTCTTAGTCTTTCGGTTTCCACTCAACCTGATCCGAGCAGTTAGTCTAAGTCATTGTCTGGACAAGTTATCTACTCTTTAATTTCCCCAGTACATTCAATAATTTCCTCAAATTTTCAGAAGTGAGAATTGTTACATGATGCAATGTAATTTGTTTTTGTTGCTGTTACTGCAGCCAAGCGAAAATGCTGCTGTAGTAATATGGGCTAGCAACAACCTGCTCTGAAAAAAAACAGACCTGTTTTCCTTCTGTTTCTTGCTGGGGCACAGGAACAACTAATGCAAATCTTAGCCTTTAACTTTATTCATTTTGCTTTCAACCTATACCAAATTTGAAACACAGAACTGTTCAGATCCCTTCCCTAACTGTAGATCAAATACCAATGTACTTGTATTTCACTTGCAAATATATTTTCCAACTTAGTCATCATCTGAAGCTAATCAAGGAATTTCTTCATCTTGTAATATCTCATCTGCAGGTAGTTAGAACTGTGATTGGAATTAAAATTACCATTAAAAACTTCATGCTGTGGTTTCATTACCTGTGTCAAATGAGTTACATTAATCATGAATTATGATATTCACAGGCTTGTGTTAACATGCATCCCAACAGGGATCATGAGGTTTTCACTGACATTTGCAATTCAAGACTTAATTTTCATAAACATCTGAGAATCCAAGCTAGAACTCAACTTTGTGAAAGAATGACTGGGGCACTTGTGTTGTCAGAGAGCAAGGTAAGTGTGTCACTCACATTCGCATATTCGTGCATTACAGACCACTTGCCCTTATCTGCTCAGCTAAAACATGAGCTCAGAGAAGGTGATGGCACCAATCCAACGCCCTTTTAAGTCAGCATGGTGGCATCTCTTTGTGACAGCTCCCTGAAAGCAACCACATAACTGCATGGATGGCAGAGGGCAGCCTCAGTCTCCACAGCAGCCCTGCTTTCAGGGGGAAGGACTGGTTTGAATGTACCAAATCAGCATCCAAACCTACAAAGTTCTTGTCCTGGCAGAAACAGTTACTCTTCTCTGCTGTACTACTGCATTTCCCTGAAGGAGGAAGCGTTTTCAACTGAGTCACCATTTCTCTTTAAGGATAAAAAATAGATAAATATGTAATCCCTTGGCTTACTCGCAATATAAAGGTATGAAAGCTACTTCTGCTGTAATCACTGAAAGAGAAAGTAAAGACATCTTTCAGTATCTTATTGACATAAAAGAATAAAACACAAAACCATCTAAAAGTAATTTAACCATGGAGCAAACTGAGCTTTTAAAGTGTCATGAAGCTACACAACGTAGACATAAACTACATAAGCTACATGCCATCAAGTATTAGAGGAAAGAACGTGGTGTAAAATAACTATGTCAGAAAAAAAAGTTTCATCTTTTATCACATGTACTCATCCAAAATAATTATTCCAGTCTTTCCACCTTCTCCCACTGTTACCTTTGTATGCTCTATACACCCTTCCCTGAGAGCACATTTCCTTATCTAAGTCAATATCCCCTGACTTCCCATTTTCTTAAGAACAGATAGTCCAAAGAAGCTAACGATCATACGCCTGTAACAAAAACAAAAGCAAAAAAAAAACCCAGGCCAACAATTACCCAGAGCTTTATGCTTGCATTTTGTGCCCCTCTTTTATACCTGCCTTCTAAACTGAAAATCTTCCAGCCTGAAGACTGCCTTGCTGTATACCTGCATATTATTAGCATTGTGTAAATGATAGCAGGGCCCAGAGAGATGTTACATTCTCAGCTGAAAGACCTCAGAACTTGCTGGTATCATCATCACCCTGCCATTACCTCAAGATAAGAGAGATTGTGGGAAAACGGTTCTTCTGTCCCTGCCACCCCCCTGTGCATGACACAGACCTATCACCAAGAAGGGCATCTCTCACTCCCAGTTACTGGCCTTCACATACTACAGGAACAAAATGTTCAGCAAAAAGTGAGATATAAAATAAACACCAATTTTAATATCCATGCTTAAAGCATTAATCTTTGAATACAGCGCTGCAAATACTGAAATTAATTCTCAATAATCTGTAAAATAAATAATTTCAGCTCTTAAAAATTGCAAATGTACTAACTACTTAAGTAACACAATGAGAAGTTGGGATGGATTTCTTTAAAAGCTACAAACAATAAAATACTAATTAAATAGCAAATGTTTACAGAGAAGGGTATCTTCTGCAGGCACCATACAGCTGGCAAGACAGAATTCTCTTTTTGTGAATAATTTCAAAGTAGGAAAGAGGAAAAAAAAGAAAAAGAGGCAAGAAGAGCAAGATGTAAGGAAAATGGCAAAAAGAAATCTGTTCATCTGTTGAAAGAACAGAAAAGCGTGAATTAGAAAATAAGTCATTAGTGTGAGAGGAAGAAAAATGAGGAGGAAGTGTGAAAAGAATCCAGCTCTCTAGAATGGCAATTTTTAGTTACTAAATTAAAAGTACCACCTTCCAGAAAAACTGCTGCTTGCATGTCTAAATGGATGCCACTCCAGGGAATGTCCAAAAACCCTCAGGCATAAGAATCAAAACTGTCCAACTCAGGGAAGTGCAAGAGGAGAGACATTACATTTCATATCTACTTTCTGGCTGTGATCCAAATCTGGCACAGATGGCTTGTAAATGACTGTCACTGCCAGGAACCTGCAAATGATTGTTGCTACCAGAAACCCACTGGCCCATGAAAAAATCAGTTTTAGTCTCAATCTGGCTGCTGATACCGCAAAGCTGGTGGGGGATGGCCGTGCTCTGGGACAACTGGTACATCACTTACTGTCCTAAGGCCCATGCAAGGGGCAGCAAAGCCCCTTCAGCCCCTGACTTAAATCCACCTCTGGCACACTGCAAAGCACAAGACAACGAGGTTTCACTCCCAGCTCTGCAGCTCATCTCCCTTGAGCCTTGTCCCATTTCCATTTAAGCCAACACCCTGCAACTTCCATGGGTCAGGATACTTATTTTTCTTGCCTCTCTTTTCTGCCTGGTTGATTTAGGCTACCAGCTTCAGGATAGCAATTGCCTCTGACATCTCCCTTACACTGATGCTGGGCAAACCACCTTTGATCTCTGCTGGAGTCGCTATGCACCACAGCAGGAACACTCTATGCAAGAGCACAGAGTTCCATTAAGGGAGAGCTCTAACGTAAATGTTTTAAAAGCACACGACCAGGCTAATTTTATACACTGAATAGCCTGAGACAAGACAGCCTCCTTCAGAGAAGAGCACAGACACAGTCTTTGAACCCTTTTCCTTAGAAAAAGCAGCTCTTGTAAATTATCCATGCCAGTTCCCCACGGCAGGAGGCTGGGAGAGAGCCTGTCTGCATTGTGATGCTCCCAGTCACAAACTGCACCTTGCAGCAAGGTGAGCACTCCACCTACACTGCTGCCTTCAGAATGCCAACACTTAAGGACATATAATATCCCAGAACCTCAACAACATGCACAAAAACAAGTGTGGGACACCCTTGGTCGTCAAGGCCGTTCTTGTTCCAGGACTTGTTTACACATCACACTTTCAGAAATCTTCTTATCTGCCCTAATTGCGATGATTCACGAATTTACAACCCAGCTGTGCTCCACAATTTTCTTCCAACTGTAATCCTTCCCTTTGCAAGTAAATAACTTGTGACTGTTTATAGCTGCAATATCTAAGCACAGCCTTAAAACTTCAGAGCAAATTCATGAAAGCTACAAAAATTGAGCATAATAAAACCTGTCACAAACAAAAATAACGTGTGTTATCACCACCATCATGTACGTATCAAGACACATTATGCCACTGCAAATGCAGGCTGTGCGGATCTGCTCCCTTCTGTGCCCTCGGTACCGAGTGCCAGGCCCCCCAGGGCACAGTTCATGGGTCCCCTCTGGCCATTGGCAGGTTTATCCACACAAACCAAGGCTCGGCAGCATCACACAGACACTTTACAGAGAACTCTGGGGACTCGTATTAAATTGATTCCTGCGTAGATTGGGCTTTTTAGCTGGTGGCGTTTAGAAATTTCTCATGGAACAGGTTAGCTGGTTGTATAAATGCTGTTTTTAAAGTTACAGGATCGAGATTTATTGTTAAAGAAGCAGCTGAAAATATAAGAACAAATAATAATAATAGAGACTAGGGCATTACTGTAACTGAGTTTACTGATGCTTTCATCTTACCTAGCAGCAATTTTATTTAACTGCAGTTTTATAGTATGAGGAATGTCTTCACTTATTCAAGACACACCAGCATGAAATAAAAATGAGTATGTTAATTTAAGAAATGCTATAAATTAAAAATGAGTTCAGGAAGAAGATATAAAACCAAAACATATTTTTGAATGAAAAACCTGAACTCCTGTGAATTTGTAATGATTCCCAGGCACTTCTGCATTGTATTTTCTACTGGAAATTGCTGAAGAATACCAAAGGAAAACACTACTGTGCTTAGAACATAACTCTTCAAGAAGCTACATCTTACCCTTAAGTTCCATTGCAAACCACCTTTGAGGCTGGGGCAGCTACATGGATTGCAACTGACATTTTTTTAATTGAGTCTAAACTATTTCAAATCTTTATAATAAAGAACAGAGACATTGTTAAAAATGGGTAGAATTTAAAGAATTTCTAGCTCATTTTACCTGATGTGCAGCTTCATGTAAGTGCTTGAATTTCTATCTATGAAACGTGTTTCATGAAAATAAATGCAATATACTTACTTTTAAAAAACAGCTTCCCAATTATTTTTCATAACATTAGCAAACTCAAATCTCATCCTATGACTATTCGCGTTTCAAAAGCAGAATACATAAGAAGATGAAAAGAGATAAGAGCAAAACACTGAAATCACAAACTCACAAATAACATGAATCTTTTATCACCCTCAGCACAAACTAGCACTAACACTGAAAATTACCTACTATTTTTTGTTAACTCACTCAAAATGTTCTCAGCATCCTAAAAGGGGAAGCATAAGTTTGTGAGTTGTGGATGCACAGGTGGATTGCTTAATGAATTGTACATGACACACATAGAACTGACACCCTCTGCCTCATTTCACTTGAAAGGAAAAATATGACATTTTACTAGCAGAAACACAATACTTCTCTGCTTGATGCACGTACATTCCATTGCTAGAAAGACACATCTTTCCAAACTTCAGCATGCCCAGCAGCCTGTGCTCTGTTCCCCACACTGGCAGCAGTGACACTCCTGGCTGTCACATGCCACCCAGCCCACAAAGAAGGTGGTGAACCTTCCTCCAAGCTCTGAGAGTCAGCAACCACTGAACTCACCACAGTAAACAAGAATCTGAAGCAACAGGGCAGATAAGCATGGGACAAAGAGATGAACTGTTCCAAGGGGTGCACATTGGGTCTCTCCTCCTCCTTGTACATTTCACTCCCAAAATGGTACTTTGACCTAATTCACTCGTACAGTGTTTTCATGTGTAAACTCAGTCACACGTGCATTCACAAACCACTGCTTCCCAGGCAAGTGTGTTTAGGGGATCCTGGAAGATGCTTTACACACGCAGCTCCAATAAGATTTGCAATGATATGCCTCTAACTCAAGAATTACCTCTGAAGACTGAAAAATAAGTCAGCTTCTTGAGAGAGCTCTCTCTGTTAGAAGCCTAAAGACACTTCAGAGCAGAAGCGTGGTTTGGTCCCCTTTTGGTTTCGAGCAGTCCTCTGCAGTTTCTGACCATAAACACATCATTAACGTTCAAGAATAACATTATATTAGAAAAGATATGAGTATCATTAAATCTGTGTTTCTCTGAAGATTTGCTGCTTTGCTTCCCTTTGCTTCTCTATGCTGCACTGAGCAGAAGTAAAGATGTTTTATTTCCTTCTTCAAGGCTACTGCTATAAAACCCCTCAGCAAAGTTTTGGCATTGGCCTCTGCAGAGCCTTGTGTACAGTGAGAGAACGCAGAAACTGTTCCACTGCTGCTGGGATGAGCCGTGAACAGCTGTTCCTCTGGTATTTCTGTCCTCATTACAAGGCTTCAAATTGCATCAGAATGCATCCACTAGTCATTTTTGAAGCCTTATTGCCAATTCCTTACGTCTTTTCAGAACGCATGGGCTGGAAGTGCTATTGCAGAGCGTCAATATTCTCAGATTCATTGTAATCACGTTTCTTTCTTTCTAATCCTTCTACTGATTTGAACTATGATGTGCACACATCAAAATAGCAGCTTTCCACTTGTGCAGCTATCGTGGGGGCTTTTTTCTATGTATTAATGAATGCTGTATTTGTGCTTGTGTTGCATTCACATGTTTGTGGCATACATCTGCTACAAACACTGTCATTGAAAATGTGGCAAACTATAACTGACCTGCTTAAACAGCTGTCTTTGCTTTAAAATGCACTCTGTACGTATTTCTAATTCCACGATTCTCTACCAACAACAAAAATAAAACGTTTATCACAGAATCAACCAGGTTGGAAAGGACCTCTGAAATCATCGAGTCCAACCTATGACCGAACATCACCTTGTCAACTAGACCACGGCACTGGGTGCCACATCCAGTCTTCCCTTAAACTCCTCCAGGGACGGTGACTCCGTCATCCCCCTGGGCAGCCCATTCCAATGCCCAATCACCCTTTCTGTGAAGAGCTTCTCAGTAACGTCCAACCTAAGCCTCCCCTGGCATACCTCAAGACTGTGTCCTCTTGTCCTATGTTACTGTATCTACCTTGTTTCATTTATAACCCAACAAATGAAACAAACGTGTTTTTTGTTGCATCCAGAGCACCTTGTTAAACCCCTCGTGATTTCCTTCTGTAAAAATGCGGCTTGAAAAATTTACTTTAATGAAAACTAAATTTAAAAAAACCCCATAACGTTAACGTACTCCGAATAGCAGGTTCGGAAAGGGGTTTATTACTAGAACAGCCCATCCCGCCCGGAGCGAAATCTTTGGCTCGGCTTCCCCTCGGAGCGGCAAGTCTAACACAAACTATTCCCTCTTTCCAGCGGCAAACGCTCCCGCTCCACACGCGGGTGCTCGGGGCAGGGCAGGGCCGCGGGGCCGGGGCGGGCAGGGGGCTCCGCTGACGCACGGGGCTGCCGGGCCGCCGCCGCGCCGCGGCTCCCGTAGCTTATGGCAACGGCGGAGCCAATGGCAGCCGCGGGCCGGGCGCTGCCATGGCGATCCCGTTCCCCGCCATGGCGGCACCGCCGGCCGCGGCCGCCCCGCACACCGCCCGCCCGCAGCCCCGCTCCCGGAGCCGCCGCCGGCGGGGGCAGT
>NW_024581857.1:0-32648 GCF_017639235.1 Corvus kubaryi | reverse complement strand
CATCAGAATAAGCAATGGAAGTGTATGAAGGAGAATTTCCCAGCACAAAAAGCCCAGCATCTGAGAATTGCTGAGATGTTATCTCTGACCTACTTTGCTCAAAGTGCCGTAGAGATATCTACACACAGGCATCCAATTATTTGTTGAAATCAACAAGTACTTTTGTGCTACACAGAATTAGTACAAGTTAAAAAAGAGAGCAGAGCAGGATGATAGGTGGAAAGAAGTGTTCTTTCTGTAGCATTTGCTAGCACAGGAATTGATTTCACAAACATGCTCATCCAAGCAGTGTAGTTCATTCAGTAGAGCGTCAACTCCCATCAAAGAGTCATTCTTAACTTGGGATCAGCATGCCCATAACAGCAACAAATGAACGGAAAAGAGCAGAATAGTTCTTTAGAAACAGCCCAGCTGTCTCCTGCATCCGACACTGCCACATACAAATGTTTTCATTGAAGGGGAAAAAAATGCTAGCCCTGAAGCTCAATGCCACAGTTAAAAATGGTCATCAAACCCCAAAACCTACCATGCAAACTGGGGAACTGAAGACATTAGGCACACTCTCAGAGAAGGCCACACCGAAAAAGGACACTTCTGGAGTTCTTATAATATTTTCATAAGCAACGTGCCTAACAAAGGATTTTACAAGGCAATAAAACACTCTGCTAGGTAATTAAATTCTTCTAAGCTGGCTCTTGCAAGCCGCATGGTTTATTACAAGGAGAGCTATCCCAAGGGATTAACAAATGTCATGTTGAATACGAGAAACACTATATTTTTTTTTTGCTTCTCTGAAACCTTGTGAAACATTAAAAGGGTTTGAGAGACAAATTTAGAACAAAGTGATTTAGGGAGAATAAGTCCTACCTAGAGTGTTCCAGTGAATGGTGTGGTACAGTATGACAGGAAGGGTCACTTTTACCTTAAGAGCAGTTAGTCTCACTTATAATGAGAAAGTCCACTCTGGTGCAAAATTTAGCTCAGTTAGTGTGCATATATGAAATTTGTTACCATTTATGGGATGATAATGTCTTTTTCTCTGATCTGTGAAAATTAAAACCTTGACCAACGGAAAATACGGGGGGCTTAGTAAACAGCAGCATCTGTACTATAAGACACTACTTCTTAGAACAGCTCTGTACCTTGGATAAACTCTTGAGTGAAAGAGAAAAAAGACAAAGTTTTTATTTTGTCTGATTAAAAAATAAACAAACCAATTGTTTTTGCTAAATCAAATTTTTTGGTCAGTCTGGAAAGAAATTCAGTTTAATCTTAAAAAATTACATCCCAGACCCTGAGAAACAGACAGTAAAGAGAGAGAAATATTACTAATTTCTTTAATATTTACTAGAAAAAATATAATTAAAATAATACTAGAGTAGAAAAAATAATTCTCCATCTGAAACCACTTATGGTATCCTATTTGCTTGCAGAAACAAGATTAAAAAGGCCCATTATTACCAAAACCTCAACATTTAAACAATGCAATTTCCAGATTCTTACAGTAAATTCTGTTGCTGTAATCAACCAAAGATTTCCACCAACTGCTAACCAGGAGGAAAGACTCTGAAACCTGCATTTCTCAGAGTAGGATTTGTTAGTCCTCTAAATACCTACCTTGTTCTTGTGGAAAGATATGATCACCAAGTGAAAATAAAACAACAGGGCAGACAAAGAGTACAGCACATGCAGTAAAATTAATAGAAATTTGAACTGAATACTGGGTTAAGTTTTTGTTTGTATAAGAGTAGGATACTGGTTGGTCATTTTTTTTTTTTTTAAGAGGTAGATTCACAAAGGCATCTTAAGATTTAATGTCTAAACCCAAAGCCAAAGTACCCTGCCACCTAACAGCATTCTCAACCAGAAAACTGCCAACTGCATTCCCAGTGTCAGCGGATTTCAGCTCCTGTCCTGCAAACCCATCAATAAACAGGGAAGGAAGCCTTTTGCTATTGAAGCTTATTAATCCCTTATGAATTAAATTCAACTTAATGATCTGCAAAAGAAGAAAATTGAAAAATTGCTGCTCTCTATATATCTTGGAGGTGTTATCAACCTGGAATAATATCTACAAGAGTCAAATTTTGGACAAGGATTACCCAAGCTGCCCCTTAGGAAATCCTAAGGAAAAGTATGCACATACCATCTTTAGGGGGTCAAAAAGCATGGGCCATATGAGGACAGAACTAAATAATGCCTGCTTTCCTTAGGATTTATTTCTGACAATATTATTAAGGTCTTTGAAAAGAAATGGAATTATAATTTTTTTTCTCCTGTGGGTGTGACACCTGAAGTGTCTCTGTCCCTACTGGATCCTGTAATCTTTAATAAGAAAGTGGAGACATCGTACAAATTTGAAATGTTCTTCTCTACCTGTTTTAATGGACTTTGCAGAAGCACAGTATCTTTGAAATTATTATATTCAGTCCTAGCTGAATTTAGCTAATAGGTTTGAAATTTGTCATTACCACTGTCAGGCTTAAGCAAAATTACATGCAGAGGAATATATAGAGTGGAACCCATCAGCTTTAGTTAGTAGGAGCCAAGGTTGAAGGCACTTAAATAGTCATGGCAGAAGGGACAAGCTGTCTCTTTCCCAGTTCAGCACTGAAATGACAGCTAGTTACCTTGCTCCCTCCTGTTAGGCTACAATCGCAAGTTCTGATGGTGTTATCCCCAAACACAAATAAAGGATATCAATTATTTACTAAAATATGCAAAACGAGAGCCTTTGTTCTCATGAGCATAAAATGAACGGGGAGAGCACCACACTAGGACTCTCAGCAAATACACCTGCAAGAGGTGACACTCTGTACCATGATATATGGTGCTGCTGTTGCTGTTGAGATAGGATTCAACCAGCGGGGCCTGCTCCTCCGAATGTTTCGTCCGGCGCGTCCGTGCCCGACTGTCCACGTTGGACTGAACCATCAGTGGCTCCTGGCGCTTCTTTTTCTGCTTCTGTTCTAGCAGTGCTCTCTGGAGAAAACACAGAGAAAAGCATCTGTTACTGACCTCCAAACAGCAGCAAACTACGATGGAAAACACTGGTCAACTTTACACCTTCCCCAGCAGTTGGCAAGCTGGATATTGGGATGTCGGGTTATATGAAATCTTTCCAAAAAGCCACAACCAACCCACTGCTGAAACACCTTCTGCTGAAAACAGCAAATAATTAAAATACATTGTTCTGAGCAGCCTACCAGCTGTCAGAGCTTGCTTGGAAATAACCTTTGGGAAAACAACAGTGTGAGAAAACTGGCTGTGAAGCAATGGGAGGGTAAGCAAGGGCATGAGGCAGAGATGCCAATTTCAGTTTCTGTAAATTAAAAGCAGGTAATTGCAAACTAGAATCGAGTGATAATACTGGACATGAGCCTAATTTAACAGCTATAATAGGTGAACTTTAATTAAACACTTAAATTTCTTAGCTAGACCTGCTGAAAACCAAAACCTTCGGCATCCATAGGGACCTTATTTGAGCCCTCTTCTTCAACCTCGGAGAACTGAACTGTTAATTTTACTTATCCTTTACCTTACCATTTCCTTGCTTCTGTACAGCGATATTTTAGCTTCTAGAAAGGAGATGCAATGAAACTGAAGAATAAAAATGGAGGTGAATTCTTTCAGCTCCATAAGTTGTGTTAACACCTCAACATGACTCCAACATAATCAGAATTAAGTACAGGATTATGGCATAAATAGAAAGTACTTGAATTTGAAAATGAGATGCTGGTAAACATGCAAGCTGATGAAATAGTGGGAATAGAAAAGGATAAAATTAAACTCACAAGGTTTAACTATAAAAATGACATTTTTTGAGAAGGGGACCACAGAAATCAAAGTAAAAGCAGAAACCTCAACTTCCATTAAAACTTGATGACACAATTCCCTCAGATTTCATGCAAGAGGTTCTGACTCCCTTGTACAAGTCATGTAGGAATACAGTCAGAAAATAGGCAACACAGCACACAGTGCCACTAGGTTACAGCAACAAGGGCTAAATCCACTGAACAAAAACTTTGTGGTTAACCTCTGTTGGCTGGTGTGACTGTTCCATCAGTGGGGTAACAAATACATTGTACATCAGCTTAAAACGAGTCCAAGGCAGTGGGAATCCCTCAAACCACAGTCAGAAGACAAATTTTAATGGAAGCCAGACTTCTGAGTTAAGTTCAGCCTCCACAGATCTCTACTTTGCATCCCCCAAACAAAGGATGCAATTTTCTGTCAATTATCAGTGTTTTCATTACTCCAGGACTCAGACTTTAGGGAGCAAGAAGGTCTTCCTCCATGATCTTACCTGTCTGTCAAGCTTCTGCTGACGCAGGCTGCTCCCCTCATCATCCAGAACACTGCAAAGACAAAGAGTACATAATTTATCACTCAAAACAACACCTAACAGCACCCAGTGGAGGAAACTCTCACAGGAGTTACCCATACAAAACTCCCACTATGTTCCATGGAAATTTGCCTGCCCTAAACTGAAAAACTTGGCCCCAGGGGATTTAAATGCAGTCCATGAAAAATCGAAAAACTCTGGCTCACATAAACTTCAACAAAAAATATATATTCAGGCAGTTCACAAAGAAATGCAAAATCCACTGTCTACAGCTTGGTTTCCTTTCCATTCTCTTCTAAGGCAAAACATCAATGTATACAGCACTGAAATTGAAAATTTGCATATAAAGCCTGGAAAAAGGGAGGAGTGTAAGTGAACTGCTTAGCAACTCAGCAGTATTTAAAATTATGTTAGGAAAACTACCCGCCTAATCTTTCGCACACTGAAAACCATAATTTATTCCTGAATATCTGAAAAGTCACACTTATTGCCACACACTTCAGTGCTTCGAGGCTGGCAAGATAAACAGCACTGCTCAGTGCCATATTTCTCTCTACTAATTGTTGCTAGTTGGCAGATTAGCTCCTGTGCATTCAATCATTTTCATTAATTAGATATTAAAGACTGGTATTGAAATCAGAAAGCTATTTTTGCGAAGTATTTTATCAAACTACTGACTAGGGCTTTGTTTTTCTGCAGAACAAAGGTCTCTATTGTAAAAACACTATGGTTAAACATTGAACACAGATAATTGAATCTTTTAAAGAGTAATATGTCATCTACAAGGAAAATAGTGCTATAGAACAAAAACAATAGCCTCTTAGGAGGAAAAATCATTTTCTCTTACAATACACTTTTACAAAATGTCAGCCCCTTCTCTTACAATTACTCTTAACAATCAAAAAGAAAAAAAAAAAAGATCCAGGACAAACAGACCTGGATTCTGACCTACATACAAATCAACAGTAGTGCAGTGGAAATTTCATAAAAAAAAGTGAATGCCATGTATTAAAACACAGCCTTTAGGAGACAGTAACATTATAGTAGAGTTAGACAGAACAGCTAATAAAGGCATGCAGAATGCCACCTTTCCAATGCCAGCATTATGAAAGACCTATAATTAAGCATTACTGGTAGCATCAGCCTTTTACAATTTTTCTTCGGTTGTATGCTACAAAAGGCTGATGTTCCACGAATTGAAACTGTGCTGTTCAACCACCTCAGGTATGAAATTACCATCTCTTGTAGAAGTCATGTATTACAGAGAGTCCACAAAGAAGATTAAAGAAAAAAAAAAAAACTCCCACTCATCAAAATGTCCTACTTTGCACCAAGAATTCTTCATCTTAAAAATTACAGAAGTTATAAAAGGAAGACACACGTTCCTCCCTGGTATACAATATCAGGTTTGCAGAAGAGTGTTTCACTACAACTGCACCAGTCTAAGCTGCACTGCTAGAAAGTAAAACTACCCTGATGGAGATTTTCAGCCAAACAATCGAGTAAAAGATGCCTAAGTGTAAAGTTTCAGGCTCAATGGCCTGAACAAATCCTCCTTATTTCAGACAATGCTGGAAAAAAAGCCCAAACCGTGTAACAATGCTAATACAGACCCCAAGATCTGCAGAGGCAGCAATGCATATACCATCCTAGCATCCATTTCCCGGCATGACACACTGCACAGAACAAGGGGGCAGGAAAATGTCCTGTGTCCTGCATGGGAAGCCACAACAAGGCAAATTCAGGTTCAGGCACAGCTCCTTCATGTCTCTTAAATGCCCAACCTTAGCATGGTAAACATGGCAGTTTAAATAACACCAAGCAGCAAACCCCAGGCAGAGAATGGTGTGATTTGCATTGATTCAGCATTCCATGAATGCAAAGCAACTATCAGATAATCAGAGGACTGCCAAAAAAAAATAAAACTCCATCCAAAATCTATGGATGTTGCAATGCTAAAACACCTCTCCACATTGCCCTTCTTACTGCAAGACTTTTTTTTAAAGCTTCTGAATATATGCAATCAAAGCTGAGACCGAGAGCAGCATGCTTTGAAAACCAAATGACAACCTCATCTGGAGCTTCCAGCTCCTTCATTATCCCACTTCATATTTTATACAGTTCTGGGGTAGTTTTCCACAATGTTTTCTAGGTATGCATTAATGACAAGCCTTGTATTTAACATTCCACAAATACAACTGAACTCCAGCTTTCTTCACTGACACCAAGATTCAGCAGAATAAGGTTACTTCAACAATCCTCTCTCTCTCTCCAGGTTGCTGGACTGAGAATGCCTTGCTCCCACCAGCCAGCCACATCACTCTTCTGAATCCTTCACAGGGTAATGTTAAAAGGCCCTCATGACCACTAACTCTGTCAATTTTAATAGTTACTCCATTTCAGTATCACTGAAAAGCTGCAGTTCTGTCCTTTCTTGATGTCTAATAACACTTACGCAACTCCAAATACAACAAGGGTTCAATTTAGCTTATATATTATTCTGCTGTAACAACAGAGCACTCCAGTTTGAGACTGCACTTTGTCACTGTTTTCTGCAGAACTACTGGACCTTGGAGTTGCTGACCAGCAGCCAACATTTCACATTCCCCAATTTCCAACAGACAAAGTCTTCTGAAACTGGGTGACTTCCAAGATATGCCATTAAGGGATGTCAGGGTTTAAATACATGCGTGCATAACTAAGTAAGTAAATAAATAAATAAATAATATAAGCTCTGTTTCCATAGCAATTCCATCAGGCCCTCAGTCTTGCTGCCTTGGAAAACATCTGCAGAGGGCTCTGAGATGAAGTGTGTAAGTGCCACTGACCCTTTATCTCACACTTCAGTGAGTCCTTGCAGAAAGATTTGGCAGATCATCTCGCCACGGCATCTGGCAGTCCGTGCATTCTGTCGGATGCTCCAGGGTCCAAGAGTTGAAACCCAGTTCTGGATTTCTGCCTTTTCTTTCTTTGGAAAACACAAAGTGTGTGAGCAGAAGCACAGCCTTTGCCCTTCCTGGTCTTTCAAAAGAGCAGAAATCAATAGCTCATCCCTGTGGAAGGGTTGTGCACATGGTGAGGACCCAGTTTGTCCTGCCCAGTTTTGGAAGGGGCCATGGTTTTGTTGCACTCAGGTCCAAATAACTGGGATGGTCAGAAACTAAAGGCCCAGTACAGCAGAAAAACAGTGACTGAAAGATGGCAGGAAATAATCTCAGAGAGAGAGAGGCTGTTAGAACAATTCTGCCTACATGTTTGATGTGATGCTAGAAAATCCCAGGAGCAGCATGAAACTCAGTCAGATTTAATAAAGAAATATAACTTTATAATTCATGAAAATTGAATTATTGAAGAGCATGCATACATATTAGCAATCTGCTCAGCACACTGAAGTATCCTGAAAATCCAGTAAGATTCATTTTTACTCCTATTTGATCAAGGATTATACACATCTGTCTGGCATCTCGGCTATGGCTCTGACCCACTTAAAACAAAAAGCAATTTGACACTATGTATAATATTGCAAACAGCCCTTCAGCTCTGCAGTAATGGTCTCATCCAAATTCAGCTGACAAATCACACCTTGTATGTATTTCCTTGCAGATAATTATGCAGGGAAAACCCATCCTTCTATACAGAACTCGAACAATCCACCCCTTAGAATTTACTAGCTGCTGGGTTTAAGAAGTCAAGCCTACAGCTACCTATTGTAAAGATTCGTATCAGTTGCCTGGACTAACGCCCACAGAGACTTAAGTATTATCTTTAGATAGCATTATTTTCAAATTTATAGTAAGTCGGGCTTACTACAGTGCTCCATGTCATAACAAAGATGAAAACATATGCAAGAATTTTTAGTATTCTAAGCTTTTCATAATCTCTCTTCCTTAAACATTTCAAGAGAAACCCAAGACCAATCAGGTTTTAAGGATGAAGCTTCATGATCACAGGAAGTTCCACAATTTACTACTGAGATGAAGGCAGAAGATTCTGTAAGTCAACATCTTGCTACATTTTACTGTAATTCCACATGGGCTGATTTCATTTTAAGTAAAATCTGAAAAGACTTAATTCAAATAACACTTTTCACAGCAAGTACTTTGCCTTTGCTCTTTGAGCATGCAAACTGCTTGTACTTCAAGAAGCCATTGCAAGAAAAAAGAATTGAGAAGAAATATTTCTGATTAGAATGTGCAAGATGCATGCAGTCACTGATTTTATTTAAGGGTTTTTTTAAAAGAAAAAGTCTGACACAGTAAAGCAGCTCTATTGTTTCTGCCTGACGAACAAGGCAATGCTTTTGTTCCTTCCTGACACTGCTTCATAAAGGAACATTTTCCATGAAAATAACTTTTTTACCAGGACAAAGGTCCAAAATCTCCCCTAGCACATCCCTGCAGCCCAGCACTAACTGCACCAAGTATAGCTCATCAAACAAGCAGACTCATACTACCACTAAACCTTAACATGCTGTTTAAGAAGTGTCACCTTTGCATTTTCTATTTTTGTTGCTTTATGATAACCCATTACTAAACAGCAGCACCCAAAATCTCTATGTGAAATCAGGGACCTTTGCACAAGCAAAATGAATATACATAGGCAGGGAAAATTCCTGAGACAAACAGTTCACACTATAAAAAGATGAAGAATTGGATAAGAAATTGTTCCTCCCATTTAGGACACTGAACCAGAAGCAATGGAAAATTAGAGGTGGTATTTTCATCTTGAGTTTCTTCTGCCATATTGTGAACTGCAATTCAAAAACAATGGATGATCAAACCAGATAGAAAGAAAAAAAACCTACACCATATCAGACTACTCTTAAGATCACTCAGATCTTTTCCATACACTCCTGCTGTGAAGAAAGCTGCTATGCTGCTGCGTCAAGACAAACAGGTTATGGGATCCTTAAGAGCAGAACAGACTCAAAAGAACAAGAATGGGTGTAATGTGCCATTTGAACACTACAGTCTCCAAAATAAAATTCCTGTAAAGAGATAGGACTTGGCTGACTGGATACCATCTGTCATGTTCACCCAATTACACTTCTCTGTAAAGTCTCTGTAGTTCCATAAAGCCCAACTGCTCTAGATAATGTCACTGTTAAGCCCTTAGGAACGAGCTTCCCGCAGCACTGATGAAATGCTACTGTAAAAGCCCATTAACGGGGTTAGGGACATGCAGGCTGAACTCATGCTTCAGGGGGAATAGCACACATTTAGGTTCTTCAAACAAGTGAAATTCAACCAGTTCCTGCCCAGTGAAGTCAGCAAAAATGCCAACACCTGCAAATCACCACACCCCACATAAAACAAGGTCTGCTCCCCCCTGAACGCCATATGCTGAGCACACCAGAAACCACTTGGGAGAACGTTATTGTATCAGGCACACAGGCTAACCAAAGACTTATAAATGATGCAAATCACTCTGAAAGACTGCAAGGGCTCCCCTCATGCCAGGAATCATCAAGGCTTTCTGACCCTAAAGCAGCTGCTCAGTCACCTGATTTAGAGTAAAACTTGCAGCTGCTGTCTTTACAGTAAAATGAGTGACTCCTGGGCCACCTAAGCAAGCAGAAGTCTGGATATTGAGGAGCAGCCCAAGGACACTGAATATTATTTTGCCCTTCTACTGCCAACAGCAGCAACAGCAGCTCTTGGACTTCTCCCATGCCATGTTCACAGGGCAGAGAAGGCAACAGCCTACCCTTACAGGACACATCCCAGTTACCACTGAACTGACCAGGAAAGTACAGACACCAGGAACTCCTGAAGAAATGGAAATTGCAGTTCTTTAGGCGAAGCTTCAGAGGAAAAGTGTTTCACTGTAAAACCCACATAATAAATAAAAGCATGCCTGTCCAGGTGTACAGCATCACCTCCTCTGCCTGTGCAGAAGACCCTTAAAGAGAATAAAAATAATAAAGCAAAAGGACAGGGAAAAAAAAGCAGAAACAAGAAACAGATATTTGTATGACAAGTATCAGCACCAAGCCAGCCACAAAACAGAAGATGCAGAGGATCATACACTGTGCTGATGATCCAAATGGCACTACAAGTAATGCCTGCAGGGCAGATGGCTGATAGCAGAGACTGCATGTGTAGTTGCACAAATAATTACAGAACCAAATGCTTTACTTTCTTCTCAAATCCTGGATGGCAAACTAGTTTAAAAATCAGCAAATTAATGAGACCTTCCTGAAAGGTTGTTGGTACTATTTGCTCCAGTAAGGTTTATCTAAATGTCCTTTGTACATTAAGATCTATGACACTCATTATGCCTGGCAACAGTTCTGCAGATTAACTGAGAGCAAATGTAACAACAGGAACACATTCATAAATTTTTTTCTTAATTCCATGTAGATAATTGTTAAGATTAACTCCAGCCAAATCCTCAGAATGGCCACACAATTGTCAGAGATCAGGCTGGGAAAGCTAAAACCCTGACAGAATTAAATCTGGCCAGAGACGTCAAGGGCAACAACACAAGCTTCTATAAGTACACTGCTGAGTAAAGGAAGACTAGGGAAAACGTGGACCCTCTCCAGAAGGAAACGGAAGACCCAGTTACCCGGGACATGGAGGGCTGAGGTACTCAATGACTATTTTGACTCAGACTTCATTAGCAAGTGCTCCAGCCACACAGCCTGAGTGCAGATGGCAAAGGCAGGGACTAGGAGAATGAAGCACTGCTCTCCATAGGAGAAAGTCAGGTTTGAGACCATCTAAGGCACCTAGAGGCGCAGAAGGCCACGGGACCTGATGAGATGCATCCACGGGTCCTGAGGGAACTGGCAGAGGGAGTGGCTAAGCCACCAGCAATTATATTTGAGAAGACATGGCAGTCCAGGGAAGTTCCTATCGAACTCGGGCACATGGAAAATGAGGGCATGATTGGTGACAGCAAACATGGTGTCTGTAAGGGCAAATCATGCCTGAAATATCTGGTGGCCTGCTCTGACAGGGCTACAGGATTGCCTGTGGATGAGGGAAGAGACACAGACATCATCTACCTGAACTTTTGCAAAGCATTTGACACAGTCTTGCACAACATGCTTGTCTCTAAACTGCAGTGGCATGGATTTAACAAATGGAGCACTCAGTGCATAAGGAACTGGCTTGATGGTCACACTCAAAATAGTTGTGGTCAATGGTTCAATATCCAAATGGAGACCAGTGAGGAGTGGCATTCCTAAGGGTTGGGATTGGAACTGGCACTGTTTAACATTTTTGTTGGTGACATGGACAGTGGGATCAAGGGCACCCTGAGCAAGCTGGCTGACAACACCAAGCTGTGTGGTGTGCGGACACACTGGAGGGAAGGGATGCCATCCTGACAGGCTGGAGAGGTGGGGCTGTGTGAACCTCATGAAGTTCAACAAGGCCAAATGCAAGGTCCTGCAGCTGGGTCAGGGCACAAGCACAGGGAGGAGAAGGGATTGACAGCAGCCCTGAGGAGAAGGACTTGGAGGTGATGGTTGATGGGAAGCTCAACATGACCCAGCCATGTGAGCTCTCATCCCAGGAAACAAAATGTGTCCTGGGTGGACCTGTTGGAGCAAGTCCAGATGAAGGCCAAGAAGATGATCAGAGAGATGAAGCACCCTCCTACAAGGAAAGGCAAAGAGAGTTAGAGTTGTTCAGCCTGGAGAAGCGAAGGTTCAGGGGAGACCTTGTTGTGGCATTCCAGTGCCTGGAGGAGCCTAAAAGAACAATGGAGAGGGACATTTTACAAGGGATAAAACAGGACAAGGGGGAATGGCTTCAAACAGACAGTTGGTTTAGATTGGATATTAGGAAAAACATTTTTACTGTTTGGGTGGTGAGGCACTGGAAGAGGCTGCCCAGAGAAGCTGTGGATGTCCCATCCCTGGAAGTGTTCAAGGCCAGGCTGGATGGAGTTTTGAGCAACCTAGTCTAGTAGAAAGTGTCCCTACCCATGGCAGGGGAGTTGGAACAAGATGATCTTTAAGGTCTCTTCCAACCCAAACCATTTTATGATTCTGTAACAGCATTTTGGTCTGTTTTAATTAGAACAGTTCATCAAAATAGATCTCCAACTGTTACGACTTTAGGGGTATATGAAACCAACAGCAACTGTAGAAATCAAATCTTATAAATGTTTCACTCAGACTAAGTTTTTTAAAAACCCATCAGAGTCAGGTATAATATATTGCTTGATGCATGTATTACAGGATATATATAAAAACAAACACTGACCATTCTTGAACAAATAACCCAAGAGACTCTCAGTGCGAAGGGAACAACAGGAGCCCTGCAGATACTTCAGACATGCTTTGAAGTAATGAGATCCAGCTTTGAGTTAAATCAGAACAAAACTGTAGTCAGAGAGAAAAAGAAACTACAGTTTAGGATCTGAAATGCCTAGGCTGACAGCTTTCAGTGAGGATGATAAGAAGCCAGGAAAAGATCTAGTGAGATGAAAAGCAAAACTATTCCCTACAGCACATTGCATGTTTTGAAATAACTGAACTACAGGGCTGCCACTACTGCCCTGGAAAGATCAGTTGAACTAATATTTGTACAGATTCATTCTCTGCAATTACACAGAACTAAACAAGATAGCAATGGCAGCAAATTGCAGGTAATGAAAATATCACCTACAGGAAGAGGGATGGCTGGGCTGTTTCTTGCCCTCCCTCAACACACACAAACTCTGAACACAATGTCAGAGAAGGAATCTATGTCCCAAAAGAGAGAGGTGAATTTAATAAACATGAATGATGGAGTAGTAAAACACAATAGCCTTTGAGTGATCTATGCTAAAATTGTATTTAAAGTAGTTTGATGAGAAGTGCCTGAATAGGAGCGAATTGGGAAGGGAAAAAAACCACCGTGACCTGGAGGTACACTACCTGCAATGCAGATGGATCCAGATGACAAATGACATGACTTTCAGGAAGTGCCTTTATTGAAAACACATCACTGCCAGCCACTGGAAAGATCCAGGTTTCTCTCTCAGTACCAAAACCCAGCCAATCTCAGTTGTTAAAACAGTAAAACATATGCACAAACAAACCAAACCCATTAACGTACAAAGCATCCAACCACAACTAACAGTAAATTAAATGGGCAGAAACTAGGGAAAAGTATTGTCTGGATAAAGAGACTGCACTTACACATACATACACTGCAGAACAAGAGTTCTCTGCCTGGACCACAACAATTCTCCCACTCCAGTACTGCTGACCAGGTAAAAGATGTCACCTAGAACAGACCTCTGCTTTTCTGATGTGGAAAACACTGTGATGTGATGAAGAGAAAACCTGCACAAGATGACTGCTGGCTCCTTCCCCTCCCTGTCCTATACCTGTTCTATGAAACTTGGTTTCGTCCAGTTGGCATCTCCTGGGCCTATTTTACCTCAAACAGTACAACCTTCCAAGACACCTGTAAAATGAGAGTAACAAACAAGTCTTAACTCCTCTTGGAAACACCTTTGTGAAGCAAGAATGAAGCCTCACAGGTGCGGTAATTAACCTAGAAACAATGCTGGCCTTTAAAATAATAGCATAATTGTGAAGTGTTTAACAAACAAAACACTGATGCCAACCATAGGGTCACTGCTGCAGGTGTTCAGTGAGGCTTCTCCCTGCAGTAGGTGTGCAAACACAGGCATGAATATGTAGATCGAACATGCTGCTGCTGAAATGGATTATATTTGAGGTAATTCACTAGTGCAGCAAAGTATTAACAGATCCCACTGCCTGTGTACACGTTTAGGACAGACTGGAAAAAGATGGAGCTGTATTTACTGGATTTTTAAAGGAATAGTAAAATTAAGCTATCAAATTGTTTAAAATGTGGGGGCGAAAGAGCCTAGTTTACCTTTGCTGCTCCAACAATCAAAACTGAAGAAAAATACAGTTAGAACTGTAATTCTGATAGATGCTAGTGAATTGAAACAGCCAAGCTCCCTTTTCCTTTTTACAGGTGGTTTTACAGTTTCTATGGAATATAGTTTCTAAGGGAAGACATGTCATTTCATGATAAATACTAACCGTGAAACAAAATATTTTGTCACTTCTCCCCCCACACATACTATCTTTATAATCCAACCTAGTACTCTTTTGCTGGAACTGAGGTAAGTAGATTTTTCTTTTTGGTTTGAGTTTTTCTCTGTGTTACCTTCTATACTAGTAGTAAATACTGACAATCCTGGACAGCATTTTCAGAGGAAAATGAGTTTGTCAGATGCTGGTGCCCAAGTACCTGATATGGATTTCAAGACTAGCAAGATATTGATGGCTATCAAAAGTAGCAAATACCATTTGGCCTATATTTTGTACCCTGTAATAAAAACTAAGTCCTTATTTCTAACAGCACTCTATGCAGATGAGATATTCCTTACAGCCCAATCTTCACACCTGGGCCCTGAATCCCTGAAGCCATGAATTCAATCTCATGAAAATGTTCCCACTAACTTCACATTGCATACAAAGATGCGAATGTATAAATCCCTCCAGGTTGGGTTTTTTAACTATAAACCTCTGAAGACAGAGGATTGTTTTCACAGTGTGCACAGTGCCTGCATAGAAAGAGACTCTTTCTCAGATTTTAATAAATCTTAGAAAACTATAGTAGTAATAAGGTTGGGATGGTGATTCCCCCCCCCCCCACTTTGTTTTTTTTAAGACAGAGGTATTCAATCCTGGTGATGTCTACAGCATTCGAAGATAATTTCAAAACAAGTTACATATTTAATCTTTTCCAATTTATCAGTTCCCTGTGTGGATGATCCTGTGAGTAACAACCTGAGGAGCATTGTTCTCCATTTCAAAACTGAGTTAATCTCTCTCCTTTGCTTCTGTGTGCAGCCAAGTGTGGGTAGATGCAATCTACTCTCAAGACCTAAGAAGCAGCAGGAAAACTTTACAACACAATCAGAGAGTTTTCTGCAGCTGTGAACCAACCTTGTTTCTGTACAGTGAAAGCCTATTTTCTAGCTCTGTTTTCCAATGTGCCCTTTAAAGGCCCCTTCCAACATTATTGGAAAGCATATCAGCTTTTCTTTCCTTTTGTTACATTAAATGTTTTTCTCCACATCTGTGCCCAACTCCCAGCCAAGGGAGTTTACTTTCTCTACTAAAAATAATTGTAGAGAGAAAATAAGCAGGAGGGGAAAAATATAACATGGGATAATTCTATACAGAATCACATGTCATAGGCTGTATTAGGAAAAGCAACAAATAGAAACTCTTGACACATTTTAGGAAAAAACCTAAGTTGTCCCATTAAACCCATATTTATATATTCTGGCTATATTAACTCCAAATATGCTGGCATGCTTTTCTGTTTCAAATTGAAGAAAATGTAGTCCTTTTAACAGCAAAATGCATTCCCTACATTTACAAGTACTTGGAAGTGTCACATCAAGTAACCGTCTCAGTATTCTCATGCAACACACCTCTGTTTGTAGCATACTAAGTTATGTACATTGCATAAAATTCAATCATCTTTATTTTTCATAAACATTAACCATGCTCACCAATTTGAATTTATACACCTAGTTTAGCATATCAGCTTTAAATATTTCAAATAAATTATTCAAATTTAAAACAGGTCAGGTATTTGTTATTGCAATATTTTTAGTTCAACGTTCATTATGAATCATCAGAATCCCAACTATACTTCTTGACTACTCTGTGACCATTTTTGTTACACCTGACAATCATCTTCATCTGGTTCTCCTTAACTGCCTCCAATGAAATTATCATTTAGTCTAATAATTACTCTAGATTATTCTCTCAACACTTCGTAGTACATTGTGTGGCGCTACAAAAAGCTAAGCGAAATGCCTTGCTACAGCGACGTATAAATGGAAAAATATTAAAAAAGAATTTAATTATCAAGAAGTGTGATAACTTGAGAAAAGTAATACATTATCTGCTCTATCCAGCTTGATGTCTCAACAGAAACCAGACAAGACATTATTTCCTCATATTTAAGCACATGTACATAGATATATGTGTATATATATTTTTTTTTTTAAAAAAATGGAAGAGAAAATCTGAAAAACTTTTTTAATACAGTCTGGAAAATTATCATCATTAACTGGTATGACTCAAATACTGGATTGTTTCAGTATTGGGCAGTTAATTGAAATAGCAATTCCTTTCAGGACACACAATTTTGCTCTATGAGATATATAAAACATGCAGAAATGAGGGCTGCCAGCAAGAAATGAGAATTTCTAGAAAGGCTGTGGCAGAGGAGTCATGACAGCCTGCAGACTCACAGCTTCAGAGAATGTGGAATCCATGTCCCCAAAAAGCTTCAGATTTCCAGCTGCAAATCTCCTCTGCAGTACGCAACTTATAGCTGACACAGTTATCAAATTACTGAAAAATTAAGAGCTAATGATCATGACCCAACTAATTCATATTTCTAACTGCAACTACCTTTTTCAAATTATTGTTCTGGGCTTCAAAACACTGTCACATGAATAGTCTGCATGGTACTGTTTGAGAGCAAAGTCAGTCCCCCAGGCAAGACATTTCAGACTCATTTTCATTGCATTTGGATCAGACTGTAAACAGGGCCTGATATATACTCACCACCTAATTTTTAGGGTTCTGATCCTGAACTGACTAACATAACTTATTATTGCTGGACATAAATATTGCCATCTAGACCTGCTCAAATGGCTAAGTATTTGCACAATGAAAGCTTATAGCACATGGAATGGTAAACACCAGAATAAAAGGTTGATAAAAAGATCGTGCATTTTTATCTTTGCTTTCTAAACTGTCAAATACCACTGCCATCAAACAGTAACCAAAGAGGAATAAAAAAACCCAAAAAACCACTAAAATGCTTAAAATGCTTTTTATTATTGTTTTGAAAACTCCTAAGATTTGCACAAATATATTACATGCAAAAAGAGTAACCTTGCCTTTGAAATAAAGCATGCATAAGACAATTAGATTTAAAAAGCTGTGTCAACTCTAAAAGTGTTTGTTTTTCTTAAACTGGCAAGCAGCTGTCATTCATGACTGTAACAAAATATCCAAAGGAATTAGATGAAAAAGATTTTAGCATTTATCCAATCTACAATTTTTTAAACTGTTTTACTTGAGTTAAGCATTTTTTTTCACCATGTGCCAATGCCTAAGCAAATGGGGTACCATGTTTTATAAACTGATGGACAGCTCTCACGCAAAGCCACAAGCATCCTTTGCTGTTCATGTACTGCTACAGATTTTCAGTATAATATGACCTCTCAAAATAGATAAAGGACACAATACCAGCATAATATCCAAGGAATTAAGCAGTATAATTCTCATTAAGGTTTTGCCGCTAATCCCTGCACATTCTCTACCGAAAATTTATGCTCAAATTATATATTTCCAGATACTGGTAGAAATTATAGGACTCTAGAATCAGATTATAATTACATAGGATTGCAAATTGTACATTTGTCAGTTCCTAGAAACAAAATGGATAGCCAAATCTGCAATTCCAATGGCTGCTTTCATGCTAGATACAGATACTGCAGTTCATTTACCGATTAAGACAAAAACTGTTTTCCTTGTCTTTTTCTTCTTTTTCCTCTAAGATTCAGGCATATTATCAACCCACACAAAGACAGGGATAAGAAATAACATAGGAAAAACCTACTGACTCTACAAACTGCATAGAACAGACAAATTCTCTTTAAAACATAACTCAAATGTTTGAGCATAATTGGGTATCACTGGGTTTGGGTACTTTTGGGGGATTTTTGTGTTATTCCCTTTGTTTTTTAAAGGAAGATAAATGATATTTGAATTTCAGCTTGTGGATTCAAGGTGTGGAACTTACGTGAATCTCCAATATGCAATTATATTGTGACAAGTACTGCTTCCTATGTAGTTACAATTTAATAAAAATCTTCAAGATAGAAAGAATAACCAGAATGTAGAATTTAGCAAATGTCACTCTTCACGTATTCAGAAAAAGTACAAATTGTTTCTCGCCCCAAATGTTTTGATCATAAAATACAACACAAGTCTGTTTAAAACCACTTCAATTTCTGATTTCTAAACCAGCACAGCTTTAGAGAGCTACCCCTGATGCAGCCATACCCTTGGAGCAGATTTGTTTAAGCGTGACAGAAACGGGTCCTGAGGTAATTCAAGATACTACAGGTCTTGGATTTTGTGCTTTCCATTTTTCAACAAAGAGAACAAGCCTAATCTAATTTGCTCCTGCGTGTCATTTAAAAATGCAACTAAACAGATCACAGCTGAAGTAGATCAGATTAACTGCTAAAGAAAGGCTGTGTTGACAAACTGCACAGAAAAGTTTACTAACACCTTTTGTGGATACAAAAGGCACAGCAAAAATACACAAACCTACTTGCCAGGAGGCTGTCTTGTGTTTAACTTGCAAAGCGAAGGCTGGGAGAATAAGATGTAAAGTATTTTTATCGAACAAAGAACTGTTCAGGTGCTGTGGCATCTGTAGCAAATCATTACAGGAAAGGGCTTTCACCAACCTTTTCATATATTTTTAATACGTTGCTGAAGTTGCCATTTTAATTATTCCTCTTCACCTGGTAGAATGCCTGTTAGCAACAATTACAGCAAAAGGAATCTCCACTGGGCACTGATGTGCTATGTACAGCCTTGTCTCTGGACACACCTGTAAGCCTGTTACTTCCCTTCTGTGAAATATTTTCAGTTAAAAAGGGTAAAATGTGAGCAGAAATATGTGATTATTAGCTTGGTTGCTGATTTCCTAGAACAGGAAGCAGATCATACCATACAAGTAAAATTAAATTCAAAATATTTGGATCTTTGTCATAGAAGGATTAAAGTTATCTGTCTCCCATGAAATGTGTATGTTAATGTCACATATTCTAGAAGGCAGGGAACCTCTGGAAGTTTCAGGAAGAATTCTCATTTCTGCAGGGCTTTTGTAACAAAAATTGACCAGAGTACTCAAACTTCAAATTCCTTCACTGACAATTCAAGTATAATGAGGGGCCTCTGCCTGCTTTTGTAAGGAAGAAAGATTTAAGCATTGATAATGCCTATAATATTTTCTTCAGTTGATTAATTTCAACTAAAATTAAAGAGGGTTAATCTTTCTAAGTCCAACAGATTTCACGATGAAGGTGGTGGCTGGATAGAGGCAAAGACCTTAAACAGTCTCTCTGTAAGAGGAAGTTTTGGGGTGCAGCTCAATGGTATTTGTAGAGCAATGAGAATCCACATAGGGAACATCATGAAGGACAGCTATAGGAATTCTGGTATCTAAAAAGCAGGGATCCTAGTCTTCATATGAATCCTAGGACCATTTCTTACAGATATATGCAGAAGATTCCTCCCAACATCAACACATTGTGAAGAAAATTTACTGGATTCATTTTTTTATGCGTAGTTCTCACTATCCCACTTCAGATTTGACAATGAGCAATATAAGTGAAATAAAAAAGATAATCTTATTTGGGGGAAGGAAGCGTAGAAGATAAAGCAAATGTAATTCCTTCCCTGATCTTGCTACTGTGTTTTTATCCTGGAAAAGTCACACTTCTGTGTATGCAGGGTCCCTGTCAGTAACACAGGGGTAATACACTTCTGCCTTTGCAACATCTCCCAGAGCTCCACACCAAGCAGGACGTGAGGCAGTAAGACACAAGCCTGGCTGTGCATCCAGCACCCCAAGGGACCTGTCCCCACTGAGCTCTTGAGCCACAGCCACACTGTAAATCACCAGGAGCATGCCAGGCAAAGGAGATGCAGGTGTAATCAGCAAGCACACGTCCTCTCAGATAGAGGAAGCTCTATCACACAAAGCTGGAGACCTCTTCTAACCACATCAGATGTAATTAAACCACTTCAGGCACTGTGGGAAGCTATTTCCAAATGTACTTAAGTAAGGCAGAAAGAATGATTTTAGCTATTGGACCATTAAAAAGAGTGAAACTAAGATTCCCCTTTGGGTCTAATCAAGACTCATACACCAGCAGATGTTTTCTTCTCCTCTCTGATAAATACATATGACTGTGTATCTTCTTTATGAAACACTAATTGCCCACTGCACAGAAGGTCTAATTGATGTAGCACATGATCTATGTTATTTGCACATTTTTCATAGCTCTAATACTCCAGTGCACAACCCGTGAGTTTGTGTTTATTGCAGGATGCAAGGTGAGCCATTCAGCCTGAAGGAGCATCCACTGAATGTCACTCAGCTTCACTCTGTCAGACTCAGAGGGCTCCATTTTCTTGCTCATTCAGGACCTACCAAAACCGGAACAGGGTGAGGAGTTCAGCAGAATTATGGAAAGAGAGTTGGCTGGCACAAGCAAGCTGGAAATGTATAAGACAGCAACAGCATTCTGTACGTGACCCTCCAAAAGTGTTTATCACCGTGGGGTGGCGTTGCACACTACCAGTGCACATACTCTGATCTTCACTAGTGGTGTCAAACTGGGGAGCACACAGGGTGTCTGTCTGGACTGCCAACCCACAGCAGTGACCCCAGCAGTGACCAGAGACTGCTCACACACCCTTCTGAAGCTCTGTGTGCTGGCAAACCAGGCTGCTCTCCAGGGAACACATCTGCTCCCTGCTGCTCCCACCTGCTGACAGAAGGACCTCTGCCTCAGTCTGGAATCTCCCTTAGAAAGACAGCTGCTGACCATTCTTGGATGGCAGCAGAGACCTGGAAACCTGCTCAAATATTTATCTGCTTTACAATTATTAAAAGATTTAATTTAAGAAGAGCTGGAAGATTGTAAGGAAATACTGCCACTGACTGACAAATTTAGCACAAGCCACGCTATGTCCAGGCACTCTCCCAGCAGCACATCCACTGCTCTCCCAAAACCATCATCAGCCAGGTACAGAGAACACACACAAAAAAGGAAAGAACCATAGAAACAAGACAAATAAGCTTCCTTAAGGAGTATCATTAGGATACAGAGACAGGCATTTACCTTACATTCCACTTCCCAAAGTAAATAACTCAGGGAATTATTAATAATGACTCAATC
Source organism: Corvus kubaryi (assembly GCF_017639235.1). Lineage (NCBI taxonomy): Eukaryota > Metazoa > Chordata > Aves > Passeriformes > Corvidae > Corvus > Corvus kubaryi. The sequence goes on along the minus strand of NW_024581857.1, from coordinate 11,299 downwards.
ATTGTTAGTTATAGACCTATTCTGATGGCACAAAAACAAAAACCAGAAGCAGCCATGTCATGAAAAATTAGCAACAAGACAGAGGTCATCAAGTGCAAAGTGAAAAGCCAAACCATACAAAAGGGCATCTTTCTGTTCACTCTTTACTGCAAAACACACTCATGCTTCGCATTGTTAATCCAAGACCACAGCACACACAATATTGCAGAGCTGGCTGCAAACTGCAACCCTTTGGGCTGGATTTTCACTCCAACACACAGAGACTTACTTTGAGGATGCTTCATGGTGTCAGCTGGGCGTATTTACAGTCCATCATGCAACTCAGTGAAAACCTCTGTGCCTCTAATGTATCTTACATTTTTCTTCAGAAGCAGCTTTTTCAGATGAAAATGAGTTGTTCTTGCCAAAGAATACATAAAAACTTCATCGTGTCAGACACTGTTTGTCATTTTGGCTAGGCAGCACAATAGTCCTTCTCCTCCCACCACATTAAGTATTTTCAACAGAATCTGAGCACTCCTGAAAATCCAGACATAGACAGGTTCCCTGTATAGTACTGCATTCCATCCTTTGAAAGGCCTATGCCAGCCTAAAGATAAAATACAGCTATTCTGCATGTTTTTAAATTTTCTGTTTCAAAACCTTTCTCTTTTAACAGACTACAACAAGCAATAAACTGGGGATAGTCATTCCCAGTGAGCTCCCAGTTGCCTTACTATCTCCTTCAACCTTGGTTATAGTTTATACTATTTGATACCATATCAATGAAATGACGGGTTTTGGAAGCTACAATTTATTGTAAGTAAAATTAATTTCCTAAGCTCTAAAATCTTTTCTTACAAGTCTAGAGTTCACTGGATACTTTTACCAAAAGTCTTTGTAAGAGAATGCCAATTTATCAAATCCAAAGTTTGTAAACTTAATGACCTCTACAGTTTCAGAGGAAAATTTTGGGGAGACTGGCTCAGCACACACCAACAAATAACCTGAAAATCCAGGCACTCACCTGAGGTATTAGAAACACCTTTTTAAAGAATGAAACACACAGCGCAGAGACTTGAACACCTGAACTTGCTTATCTCACTTCCCAGCTTATGCAAAGATATTTTCACATTTTTTCCAATAGAATAATCTAGAAATCACTCTGACACAGAGTGCACATGATTGGAGAACTTTTTCCCTTCCAAACTACTCAGAACAACCTATATCTTGCATATCCTAAGGCATATAGCATTAAATTAATAAAAAACAGAGGGTGCCCAGGAACCATAACAGGAAGGAAAAAGGGAGGAAAGGAAGGACAGAGGAAAGGAAGTAAGGTAGGAAGGACTTTTAATTTCATTTAAATTTCTCCTGTGCTGGTTTTTCTCAGTCTTTGAATCTGAGAACGATATTCGAGCCCCAAGGAACTAACTAAAATTTTTCAAGCTGCATCAATACTACCAGAATACTACACTTTATCATGATTTGAAATAGCCAACATTTCAAAGGCATCTTCCAGGATGCCTCAAACTTCTAGCAATGTCATGATCTTTTTGTTCTGATATGATGGCCCAGTTTCTCTAGGTGCTAATATAGTATTTCTTAATTAATATATCTGGTATCTCCAAGAATTATCCTAGTATTCTGAAAAGCCAGAGCCTAGATTAGGTTGCTTGTAGTTGGCTAGTGCTCTTTTAATAGCCAAAAATTAATATTCTTATTTTGGACCAGATAACGAGTCCTAAATTAAAAGTTATATCCTCATTGTGAACTGTGCTGAGGCAGATTCCCAGCTAGCTGTACACATTCTAACACATATACTGGAAACAATTTAAATATGGCAGTCCCCAGCTCCTCCCAGACTAAACTGCACTGCTTCTCAAGGGAGTACATCACTTGTGCCTTTCTGATGTGGCTGTACAGCTTTCAGTATCTGTGGTAGCCCACATACAGGTAGGGGAACTCCTCTGTTACTTAATGACAGAGCAGAGTGATCTCCTTCTGTGACAAAGTGACCTGCTCAGTGGATGAGGGAAGGGCTGAGGATGTGTCTACCTGGATTTTAGGAAAACCTCTGACACCATCTCCCACAGCATCTTCCTAGGGAAACTGGCTGCTCATGGCTTGGATACAAGCACAGTTCACTGGGTAAAAGACTGGCTGGATAGCTGGGCCCAGAAAGTGGTGGGGCCAAATCCAGCCAGGGCCAATGGTGTTCCCCAGGGCTTGGTACTGGGGCCAGTCCAGTTTCATATCATTATCAATGATCTGGACAACGGGATGGAGGGCACTCTCAGTCAGTCTGCAGGCACACCAGCCTGGGTGGGAGTGTTGATCTGCTGGAGGGCAGGAAGGCTCTGCAGAGGGATCTGGACAGGCCGGATCCACGGGCTGAGGCCGATGGTGTGAGGTCCAACAGGGCCAAGTGACTGGTTCTGTCCTTGGGTCACAACCACCCCAGGCAGTGCTACGGGCTGGGGCAGAGGGGCTGAGAAGCTGCCCAGGGGAAAAGGAGCTGGGGGTGCTGGTGACAGCAGCTGAACACTTGACAAGAATGTGCCCAGGTAGCCAAGAGGGCCAGTGCACCCTGGTCTGTATCACCAATAACGTGTCCAGCAGGACCGACCAAGGCCGTGATTGTCCCCCTGCACTCAGCACTGGTGAGGCCACACCTCAAGTGCTGTGTCCAGTTCTGGGTCCCTCGCTGATGCCTTGATGGGGCTACCTAAAAACAGAGGCTAGACAAAATTAAGATAAAAGCAGGTATTTATTGAAGGGCCTTCAATAAGGTACACTATGGGCAGTCAGAGCTCTAGGGCTACACCCAAAATGGACCACCGGTCACGAGTTTTCCATACTTTTATAAGTTTGGTCCATTTACATATCAGGGTTAATTCTCCAATTACAATTTCAGGTAATGATGCCATTGTTCCCCCCCTTTTAGAGGCTTTGTTTACATATTTTGGGGCCTGGGACAACAAGGTGTCCTTGAGTCTCAGACCTAGAGAGGATTTGTTATGTTTAACCAGAATGGGAGAACAGCAGATAGGCTATATGGAGTTTTAGAGTTACACACTAAAGCAGTACAGGATCTGAAAAATATAAAAGCCAAAATTCTAAGGCATCATTCCCAAGGCATTTTCCCCCTTTAGAGGGGGAAAAGACATTGAGGGACTGGAGCGAGTCCAAACAAGGGCAACAGAGCTGGGGAAGGGTCTGGAGCACAAGTCAAACAAGGAGCAGCTGTGAGGGAGCTGGGGGTGTTTAGCCTGGAGGAAGCTCAGGAGGACCTTATTGCTCTCCACAACCCCCCGAAAGGAAGCTGTAGCCAGGTGGGGGTTGGTACCTTCTCCCATGTAATTAGCAAAAGGATGAGAGGAAATAGCCTCAAGTTGTGCCTGGTGAGGTTTAGATGGGATAGGAGGAAAAATTTCTTCACTGAAACAGTTGTCAAGCATTGGAACAGGCCATCCAGGGAACTGGTGGTGTCACCATCCCTGGAGCCATTTAAAAGCTGTGTAGATGTGGCCCTTAGGGACGTGTGTTAGTGGTGGACTTGGCAATGTGGGGTAAATGGTTGGGCTTGATGATCTTGGAAATCTTCTCTGACCGGAATGATTCTATGACTGCATAGATGTAACAATATGCCATAGGCAGAGGCACATGAGGTCTGCCTTAGGGACAGGCAATAAAACTGCTAATATTCTAGGGCAAGAACAAAAAGTTTTTTCTAAAATCTTATACTTCACTTTTTAAATCTGCAGCAAAAGCCAGTGGAGTGATTTAAGATTCAGGAACCTGGAAGAACCAATTATCAAGGTCTGACTCAATGGTGTGTAGAGATACCTTTAAAGTTATTTAACATTGCTCTACAGATGCAGTGTCCCAAAAGAGGCATTATTCGCCCACACAACTGAGCTAAAGCTTCAGCATAGAAGACTTCAAGCAATCCCTAGGTTTGCAAAACACTGTTTAATGGAAATTCACACTCCTGGCTTGAGTGCTGGGATTTATATCTGCCAAAAATAGTGGGATGAATTCCAGGGTACAGTATGTGTCTTAGTCTTTCGGTTTCCACTCAACCTGATCCGAGCAGTTAGTCTAAGTCATTGTCTGGACAAGTTATCTACTCTTTAATTTCCCCAGTACATTCAATAATTTCCTCAAATTTTCAGAAGTGAGAATTGTTACATGATGCAATGTAATTTGTTTTTGTTGCTGTTACTGCAGCCAAGCGAAAATGCTGCTGTAGTAATATGGGCTAGCAACAACCTGCTCTGAAAAAAAACAGACCTGTTTTCCTTCTGTTTCTTGCTGGGGCACAGGAACAACTAATGCAAATCTTAGCCTTTAACTTTATTCATTTTGCTTTCAACCTATACCAAATTTGAAACACAGAACTGTTCAGATCCCTTCCCTAACTGTAGATCAAATACCAATGTACTTGTATTTCACTTGCAAATATATTTTCCAACTTAGTCATCATCTGAAGCTAATCAAGGAATTTCTTCATCTTGTAATATCTCATCTGCAGGTAGTTAGAACTGTGATTGGAATTAAAATTACCATTAAAAACTTCATGCTGTGGTTTCATTACCTGTGTCAAATGAGTTACATTAATCATGAATTATGATATTCACAGGCTTGTGTTAACATGCATCCCAACAGGGATCATGAGGTTTTCACTGACATTTGCAATTCAAGACTTAATTTTCATAAACATCTGAGAATCCAAGCTAGAACTCAACTTTGTGAAAGAATGACTGGGGCACTTGTGTTGTCAGAGAGCAAGGTAAGTGTGTCACTCACATTCGCATATTCGTGCATTACAGACCACTTGCCCTTATCTGCTCAGCTAAAACATGAGCTCAGAGAAGGTGATGGCACCAATCCAACGCCCTTTTAAGTCAGCATGGTGGCATCTCTTTGTGACAGCTCCCTGAAAGCAACCACATAACTGCATGGATGGCAGAGGGCAGCCTCAGTCTCCACAGCAGCCCTGCTTTCAGGGGGAAGGACTGGTTTGAATGTACCAAATCAGCATCCAAACCTACAAAGTTCTTGTCCTGGCAGAAACAGTTACTCTTCTCTGCTGTACTACTGCATTTCCCTGAAGGAGGAAGCGTTTTCAACTGAGTCACCATTTCTCTTTAAGGATAAAAAATAGATAAATATGTAATCCCTTGGCTTACTCGCAATATAAAGGTATGAAAGCTACTTCTGCTGTAATCACTGAAAGAGAAAGTAAAGACATCTTTCAGTATCTTATTGACATAAAAGAATAAAACACAAAACCATCTAAAAGTAATTTAACCATGGAGCAAACTGAGCTTTTAAAGTGTCATGAAGCTACACAACGTAGACATAAACTACATAAGCTACATGCCATCAAGTATTAGAGGAAAGAACGTGGTGTAAAATAACTATGTCAGAAAAAAAAGTTTCATCTTTTATCACATGTACTCATCCAAAATAATTATTCCAGTCTTTCCACCTTCTCCCACTGTTACCTTTGTATGCTCTATACACCCTTCCCTGAGAGCACATTTCCTTATCTAAGTCAATATCCCCTGACTTCCCATTTTCTTAAGAACAGATAGTCCAAAGAAGCTAACGATCATACGCCTGTAACAAAAACAAAAGCAAAAAAAAAACCCAGGCCAACAATTACCCAGAGCTTTATGCTTGCATTTTGTGCCCCTCTTTTATACCTGCCTTCTAAACTGAAAATCTTCCAGCCTGAAGACTGCCTTGCTGTATACCTGCATATTATTAGCATTGTGTAAATGATAGCAGGGCCCAGAGAGATGTTACATTCTCAGCTGAAAGACCTCAGAACTTGCTGGTATCATCATCACCCTGCCATTACCTCAAGATAAGAGAGATTGTGGGAAAACGGTTCTTCTGTCCCTGCCACCCCCCTGTGCATGACACAGACCTATCACCAAGAAGGGCATCTCTCACTCCCAGTTACTGGCCTTCACATACTACAGGAACAAAATGTTCAGCAAAAAGTGAGATATAAAATAAACACCAATTTTAATATCCATGCTTAAAGCATTAATCTTTGAATACAGCGCTGCAAATACTGAAATTAATTCTCAATAATCTGTAAAATAAATAATTTCAGCTCTTAAAAATTGCAAATGTACTAACTACTTAAGTAACACAATGAGAAGTTGGGATGGATTTCTTTAAAAGCTACAAACAATAAAATACTAATTAAATAGCAAATGTTTACAGAGAAGGGTATCTTCTGCAGGCACCATACAGCTGGCAAGACAGAATTCTCTTTTTGTGAATAATTTCAAAGTAGGAAAGAGGAAAAAAAAGAAAAAGAGGCAAGAAGAGCAAGATGTAAGGAAAATGGCAAAAAGAAATCTGTTCATCTGTTGAAAGAACAGAAAAGCGTGAATTAGAAAATAAGTCATTAGTGTGAGAGGAAGAAAAATGAGGAGGAAGTGTGAAAAGAATCCAGCTCTCTAGAATGGCAATTTTTAGTTACTAAATTAAAAGTACCACCTTCCAGAAAAACTGCTGCTTGCATGTCTAAATGGATGCCACTCCAGGGAATGTCCAAAAACCCTCAGGCATAAGAATCAAAACTGTCCAACTCAGGGAAGTGCAAGAGGAGAGACATTACATTTCATATCTACTTTCTGGCTGTGATCCAAATCTGGCACAGATGGCTTGTAAATGACTGTCACTGCCAGGAACCTGCAAATGATTGTTGCTACCAGAAACCCACTGGCCCATGAAAAAATCAGTTTTAGTCTCAATCTGGCTGCTGATACCGCAAAGCTGGTGGGGGATGGCCGTGCTCTGGGACAACTGGTACATCACTTACTGTCCTAAGGCCCATGCAAGGGGCAGCAAAGCCCCTTCAGCCCCTGACTTAAATCCACCTCTGGCACACTGCAAAGCACAAGACAACGAGGTTTCACTCCCAGCTCTGCAGCTCATCTCCCTTGAGCCTTGTCCCATTTCCATTTAAGCCAACACCCTGCAACTTCCATGGGTCAGGATACTTATTTTTCTTGCCTCTCTTTTCTGCCTGGTTGATTTAGGCTACCAGCTTCAGGATAGCAATTGCCTCTGACATCTCCCTTACACTGATGCTGGGCAAACCACCTTTGATCTCTGCTGGAGTCGCTATGCACCACAGCAGGAACACTCTATGCAAGAGCACAGAGTTCCATTAAGGGAGAGCTCTAACGTAAATGTTTTAAAAGCACACGACCAGGCTAATTTTATACACTGAATAGCCTGAGACAAGACAGCCTCCTTCAGAGAAGAGCACAGACACAGTCTTTGAACCCTTTTCCTTAGAAAAAGCAGCTCTTGTAAATTATCCATGCCAGTTCCCCACGGCAGGAGGCTGGGAGAGAGCCTGTCTGCATTGTGATGCTCCCAGTCACAAACTGCACCTTGCAGCAAGGTGAGCACTCCACCTACACTGCTGCCTTCAGAATGCCAACACTTAAGGACATATAATATCCCAGAACCTCAACAACATGCACAAAAACAAGTGTGGGACACCCTTGGTCGTCAAGGCCGTTCTTGTTCCAGGACTTGTTTACACATCACACTTTCAGAAATCTTCTTATCTGCCCTAATTGCGATGATTCACGAATTTACAACCCAGCTGTGCTCCACAATTTTCTTCCAACTGTAATCCTTCCCTTTGCAAGTAAATAACTTGTGACTGTTTATAGCTGCAATATCTAAGCACAGCCTTAAAACTTCAGAGCAAATTCATGAAAGCTACAAAAATTGAGCATAATAAAACCTGTCACAAACAAAAATAACGTGTGTTATCACCACCATCATGTACGTATCAAGACACATTATGCCACTGCAAATGCAGGCTGTGCGGATCTGCTCCCTTCTGTGCCCTCGGTACCGAGTGCCAGGCCCCCCAGGGCACAGTTCATGGGTCCCCTCTGGCCATTGGCAGGTTTATCCACACAAACCAAGGCTCGGCAGCATCACACAGACACTTTACAGAGAACTCTGGGGACTCGTATTAAATTGATTCCTGCGTAGATTGGGCTTTTTAGCTGGTGGCGTTTAGAAATTTCTCATGGAACAGGTTAGCTGGTTGTATAAATGCTGTTTTTAAAGTTACAGGATCGAGATTTATTGTTAAAGAAGCAGCTGAAAATATAAGAACAAATAATAATAATAGAGACTAGGGCATTACTGTAACTGAGTTTACTGATGCTTTCATCTTACCTAGCAGCAATTTTATTTAACTGCAGTTTTATAGTATGAGGAATGTCTTCACTTATTCAAGACACACCAGCATGAAATAAAAATGAGTATGTTAATTTAAGAAATGCTATAAATTAAAAATGAGTTCAGGAAGAAGATATAAAACCAAAACATATTTTTGAATGAAAAACCTGAACTCCTGTGAATTTGTAATGATTCCCAGGCACTTCTGCATTGTATTTTCTACTGGAAATTGCTGAAGAATACCAAAGGAAAACACTACTGTGCTTAGAACATAACTCTTCAAGAAGCTACATCTTACCCTTAAGTTCCATTGCAAACCACCTTTGAGGCTGGGGCAGCTACATGGATTGCAACTGACATTTTTTTAATTGAGTCTAAACTATTTCAAATCTTTATAATAAAGAACAGAGACATTGTTAAAAATGGGTAGAATTTAAAGAATTTCTAGCTCATTTTACCTGATGTGCAGCTTCATGTAAGTGCTTGAATTTCTATCTATGAAACGTGTTTCATGAAAATAAATGCAATATACTTACTTTTAAAAAACAGCTTCCCAATTATTTTTCATAACATTAGCAAACTCAAATCTCATCCTATGACTATTCGCGTTTCAAAAGCAGAATACATAAGAAGATGAAAAGAGATAAGAGCAAAACACTGAAATCACAAACTCACAAATAACATGAATCTTTTATCACCCTCAGCACAAACTAGCACTAACACTGAAAATTACCTACTATTTTTTGTTAACTCACTCAAAATGTTCTCAGCATCCTAAAAGGGGAAGCATAAGTTTGTGAGTTGTGGATGCACAGGTGGATTGCTTAATGAATTGTACATGACACACATAGAACTGACACCCTCTGCCTCATTTCACTTGAAAGGAAAAATATGACATTTTACTAGCAGAAACACAATACTTCTCTGCTTGATGCACGTACATTCCATTGCTAGAAAGACACATCTTTCCAAACTTCAGCATGCCCAGCAGCCTGTGCTCTGTTCCCCACACTGGCAGCAGTGACACTCCTGGCTGTCACATGCCACCCAGCCCACAAAGAAGGTGGTGAACCTTCCTCCAAGCTCTGAGAGTCAGCAACCACTGAACTCACCACAGTAAACAAGAATCTGAAGCAACAGGGCAGATAAGCATGGGACAAAGAGATGAACTGTTCCAAGGGGTGCACATTGGGTCTCTCCTCCTCCTTGTACATTTCACTCCCAAAATGGTACTTTGACCTAATTCACTCGTACAGTGTTTTCATGTGTAAACTCAGTCACACGTGCATTCACAAACCACTGCTTCCCAGGCAAGTGTGTTTAGGGGATCCTGGAAGATGCTTTACACACGCAGCTCCAATAAGATTTGCAATGATATGCCTCTAACTCAAGAATTACCTCTGAAGACTGAAAAATAAGTCAGCTTCTTGAGAGAGCTCTCTCTGTTAGAAGCCTAAAGACACTTCAGAGCAGAAGCGTGGTTTGGTCCCCTTTTGGTTTCGAGCAGTCCTCTGCAGTTTCTGACCATAAACACATCATTAACGTTCAAGAATAACATTATATTAGAAAAGATATGAGTATCATTAAATCTGTGTTTCTCTGAAGATTTGCTGCTTTGCTTCCCTTTGCTTCTCTATGCTGCACTGAGCAGAAGTAAAGATGTTTTATTTCCTTCTTCAAGGCTACTGCTATAAAACCCCTCAGCAAAGTTTTGGCATTGGCCTCTGCAGAGCCTTGTGTACAGTGAGAGAACGCAGAAACTGTTCCACTGCTGCTGGGATGAGCCGTGAACAGCTGTTCCTCTGGTATTTCTGTCCTCATTACAAGGCTTCAAATTGCATCAGAATGCATCCACTAGTCATTTTTGAAGCCTTATTGCCAATTCCTTACGTCTTTTCAGAACGCATGGGCTGGAAGTGCTATTGCAGAGCGTCAATATTCTCAGATTCATTGTAATCACGTTTCTTTCTTTCTAATCCTTCTACTGATTTGAACTATGATGTGCACACATCAAAATAGCAGCTTTCCACTTGTGCAGCTATCGTGGGGGCTTTTTTCTATGTATTAATGAATGCTGTATTTGTGCTTGTGTTGCATTCACATGTTTGTGGCATACATCTGCTACAAACACTGTCATTGAAAATGTGGCAAACTATAACTGACCTGCTTAAACAGCTGTCTTTGCTTTAAAATGCACTCTGTACGTATTTCTAATTCCACGATTCTCTACCAACAACAAAAATAAAACGTTTATCACAGAATCAACCAGGTTGGAAAGGACCTCTGAAATCATCGAGTCCAACCTATGACCGAACATCACCTTGTCAACTAGACCACGGCACTGGGTGCCACATCCAGTCTTCCCTTAAACTCCTCCAGGGACGGTGACTCCGTCATCCCCCTGGGCAGCCCATTCCAATGCCCAATCACCCTTTCTGTGAAGAGCTTCTCAGTAACGTCCAACCTAAGCCTCCCCTGGCATACCTCAAGACTGTGTCCTCTTGTCCTATGTTACTGTATCTACCTTGTTTCATTTATAACCCAACAAATGAAACAAACGTGTTTTTTGTTGCATCCAGAGCACCTTGTTAAACCCCTCGTGATTTCCTTCTGTAAAAATGCGGCTTGAAAAATTTACTTTAATGAAAACTAAATTTAAAAAAACCCCATAACGTTAACGTACTCCGAATAGCAGGTTCGGAAAGGGGTTTATTACTAGAACAGCCCATCCCGCCCGGAGCGAAATCTTTGGCTCGGCTTCCCCTCGGAGCGGCAAGTCTAACACAAACTATTCCCTCTTTCCAGCGGCAAACGCTCCCGCTCCACACGCGGGTGCTCGGGGCAGGGCAGGGCCGCGGGGCCGGGGCGGGCAGGGGGCTCCGCTGACGCACGGGGCTGCCGGGCCGCCGCCGCGCCGCGGCTCCCGTAGCTTATGGCAACGGCGGAGCCAATGGCAGCCGCGGGCCGGGCGCTGCCATGGCGATCCCGTTCCCCGCCATGGCGGCACCGCCGGCCGCGGCCGCCCCGCACACCGCCCGCCCGCAGCCCCGCTCCCGGAGCCGCCGCCGGCGGGGGCAGT